>NC_134357.1:469756568-469969068 GCF_048569485.1 Anomaloglossus baeobatrachus | reverse complement strand
GGAGACCGTGCAATCAGCACTTCTCTCCTGCAGATAGCAGTGACAATAACCTATGCAGAGTGACATCTGCAGGCTTCTATTACCGATCAGTGGTCTCCTGCCTGTGGAGCAGAGCTGCTGGGTCCTAGCTTCCCAACAGCTTCAGCTCTGCTTTATCCTGGCTCCCCTACCAGTTAAAGGGAACATGTCAGCAGAAATTTCACAATGAAAGTAATAGATTCCCCTCTGCAGCTCCTGGGCTGCTTCTAGAAAGGTTCCTGTTGTTATTGTGCCCCCTTTGAGACCTACAAAAATACTTTATGAAGTCTTACCTTTTTGTATGCAAATGTGTTTTTTATGGTCACGGGGGCGGGCTGTCTGGCGTCCGTTATTCCCCCTCCTGCCGCTTTACGCAGTCCCCCATTGCTCATTTACATACACAAGGACGCCTTCCTCATGTAACTGTCCTCCCGAAGTTTTGCGCATGTGAACGCTTTTTCAGGTGATTGCGCAGGCACGAGATTATGGGCGGCGCTGTGATTGTCATCAGCAGCGTTAACCAAGTACCCGCCCATAATCTCGTGCCCGCACTTTTCCCTCTGACTCCACCGTTATGCGCAAGTGCTGGCCATATGAACCATGTTACCTATTACTGCTTGCACGAGATTATGGGCGGATACTTGGATGACTTTGCTGATGACAATCACAGCGCCGCCCATAATCTCGCGCCCATGGTAATAGGTAACGTGGTTCATATGGCCAGTGCTTGCGCATAACGGTGGAGGCAGAGTGAGAAGCGCGGGCACGAGATTATGGGAAGGTACTTGGATGACGCTGCTGATGACAATCACAGCGCCGCCCATAATCTCGCGCCTGCGCAATCACCTCAAAAGCGTTCACACTTTGCACAGTGCTTACTCCCGCGAGAGTGGCACTGGGCATGCACAAAACTTCAGGAGGACAGTTACATGAGGAAGGCGTCCTCATGTATGGAAATGAGCAATGGGGGACGGCGTACAACGGCAGGAGGGGGAATAACGGACGCCAGGCAGCCCGCCCCCGTGACCATAAAAACAGATTTGCATACAAAAAGGTAAGACTTCATAAAGTATTATTTTAGGTCTCAAAGGGGGCACAATAGCAACAGGAACCTTTCCAGAATTCATCCCAGGAGCTGCAGAGGGGAATCTTTTATTTTTTTTGCTAAATTTCTGGTAACAGGTTCCCTTTAAAGGGAACCTGTCAGGTGCAATCTGCACTCAGAGCCAGGAGCAGTTCTGGGTGTATATTGCTAATCCCTCCCTAACTGTCCCTGTATACACTAGCATAGATAAAGGCATCTATAGAAAAAGTATTTTTAAAGAGCTTATATCTTATGCTAATTAGCGCGGGGACTAGTCCCAAGGGCGTTACTTCACTTGGCTAGTCGGCTCATATAGCGTGTTAGTACTCACACAGGGGCGTAATAACATGCTAACATGCTATGCGAGCCGACTAGCCAAGTGAAGTAACGCCCTTGTGACTAGTCCCCGCGCTCATTAGCATAAGATATAAGATCTTTAAAAATATTTGTTCCTGATCTCTTTATCTATGCTAGTGTATACAGGGACGGTTAGGCAGGGATTAGCAATATGCACCCAGAACTGCTCCTGGCTCTGAGTGCATATTGCACCTGACAGGTTCACTTTAAAGGGAACCTGTCACCAGATTTGGGGCCTATAAGCTGCGGCCACCACCAGCGGGATCTTATGTACACATTCTAACATGCTGCATACCTCCCAACCATCCCGGATACAGCGGGACTTTCACGCTTTACGTTGTTTGTCCCGTTGCCACGGGCGGGACGGCCGGCTCCCGGGCTCCGCCCACCCACTCTCCGCCTCCCTGCTTTTCCCTCCTACCATCCTAGTAGACGTGGCATAGAGAGGAGCGCTGCCTGTGCTGCTGCTGGTACAGTAAACTAATCTCCCCAGCGCTGATTTCCCTCCCTCCCCCCTCACCCCCGGCCGGAGCCTGTCTGTGCGGTCGGCCCGCCATCTGTCTGTGCGGGCGCCCCCCTGCCGCCTGTCTGTGCGGGCGCCCCCCTGCCGCCTGTCTGTGCGGGCGCCCCCCTGCCGCCTGTCTGTGCGGGCGCCCCCCTGCCGCCTGTCTGTGCGGGCGCCCCCCTGCCGCCTGTCTGTGCGGGCGCCCCCCTGCCGCCTGTCTGTGCGGGCGCCCCCCTGCCGCCTGTCTGTGCGGGCGCCCCCCTGCCGCCTGTCTGTGCGGGCGCCCCCCTGCCGCCTGTCTGTGCGGGCGCCCCCCTGCCGCCTGTCTGTGCGGGCGCCCCCCTGCCGCCTGTCTGTGCGGGCGCCCCCCTGCCGCCTGTCTGTGCGGGCGCCCCCCTGCCGCCTGTCTGTGCGGGCGCCCCCCTGCCGCCTGTCTGTGCGGGCGCCCCCCTGCCGCCTGTCTGTGCGGGCGCCCCCCTGCCGCCTGTCTGTGCGGGCGGCCCCCTGCCGCCTGTCTGTGCGGGCGGCCCCCTGCCGCCTGTCTGTGCGGGCGGCCCCCTGCCGCCTGTCTGTGCGGGCGGCCCCCTGCCGCCTGTCTGTGCGGGCGGCCCCCTGCCGCCTGTCTGTGCGGGCGGCCCGCCGCCTCTCTGTGCGGGCGGCCCGCCGCCTGTCTGTGAAGGCGGCCGGCCGCCTGTCTGTGAAGGCGACCGGCCGCCTCACTGTGGCTGCCTGCGTGTCCGTGCTGGAGGCCCGCCGGCTGCCTGCGTGTCCGTGCTGGAGGCCCGCCGGCTGCCTGCGTGTCCGTGCTGGAGGCCCGCCGGCTGCCTGCGTGTCCGTGCTGGAGGCCCGCCGGCTGCCTGCGTGTCCGTGCTGGAGGCCCGCCGGCTGCCTGCGTGTCCGTGCTGGAGGCCCGCCGGCTGCCTGCGTGTCCGTGCTGGAGGCCCGCCGGCTGCCTGCGTGTCCGTGCTGGAGGCCCGTCGGCTGCCTGCGTGTCCGTGCTGGAGGCCCGTCGGCTGCCTGCGTGTCCGTGCTGGAGGCCCGCCGGCTGCCTGCGTGTCCGTGCTGGAGGCCCGCCGGCTGCCTGCGTGTCCGTGCTGGAGGCCCGCCGGCTGCCTGCGTGTCCGTGCTGGAGGCCCGCCGGCTGCCTGCGTGTCCGTGCTGGAGGCCCGCCGGCTGCCTGCGTGTCCGTGCTGGAGGCCCGCCGGCTGCCTGCGTGTCCGTGCTGGAGGCCCGCCGGCTGCCTGCGTGTCCGTGCTGGAGGCCCGCCGGCTGCCTGCGTGTCCGTGCTGGAGGCCCGCCGGCTGCCTGCGTGTTTGTGCTGAATGGGTGTGGATGGGGAGTGGATATGGGCGTGACTGTGAAATGGGTGTGGTTAGGGGGCGTGGCCTAAAAATTTGCCGCGGCGCGCGTAGCGCGCCGCAAACTTTGTCCCTCTTTTCCTTCTTTAAAAGTTGGGAGGTATGCAGATGTAGGGAGGAGACAGGTTGTGCATGGCTTTGTATGTCATGGTTAGTGTTTTGAACTGGAGTCGTTGGGTGGTGGGAAGCCAGTGAATGGATTGCCAGAGTGGCGAGGCTGGGGAGTAGCGAGGGGAGAGGTGGATTAAGCGGGCCACAGAGTTTAGGATAGATTGGAGGGGTGCAAGAGTGTTGGAAGGGAGGCCAGAGAGCAGGAGGTTTCAGTAGTCGAGGCAGGAGATGATGAGGGCATGCACTAATGTTTTTGCTGATTCTTGGTTAAGGAAAGCACGGATCCGGGAGATGTTTTTGAGTTGTAATCGGCATGAGTTGAAGAGGGCTTGGATGTGTGGCTTAAAGGATAGAGCAGAGTCTAGGGTCACTCCAAGGCAACGAGCTAGTTCCATTAGTCCGGCAGCTGCATTGAGGCAGATGTACAGCAGACACTAGGCACTGTACTGAGTCTGTAATGTAATGTGTACAAGAGTGACACAAAATTGTGACATCTCACCCACAGTTCTGGCTGAGCCTGTACGGTGCAGCACTCTCCACTGCAAGGTGCAGAATTATTCCAAGAGCTCACTGTGTGACGGGGCATGTACACCAGAATAAGGGAGCTGGCTTAATAATACAGTCCCCAGATCGACAGTTCAAACATGCAGGACTACAAAAGTTGGGTGACCACTTTGGTAGGCATTGGGCCCAATGGAACAGAAATACAACACTGCACCAGCATTTAATCAGGTTTAGAGGAATGGGCTCTTCTCTTCATGCAGGTAGTCACATAAGTGATGCTGCCAATTAGTGTCCACTAGTGTGCCATCTGAGGAGGAAGAGAGCTAAAAGACCATCAGGGACACAGCCAGTGGTGGATCAGTGGAATCATGAGCTTTAACACCCACTGTAGATTGACCCTTCTCCCTCTAATATCTGCCAATGTTGGAGATGGTTAAAGGGGCTAACACGTCCACTTTCACAACCCACTTTTTATGCAAAAACTCAAAGCTCTTTGGGCATCAGTCGTGTTCCTCTTCATAAAAGTTTCATGGCCCTGATGACACACGTGCCGGAGAGGACCAGAGATCTTCAAAGTGACAGACATTAGATCTCCTCTCACTGAATGTATAATTGATGGCCGGCGCAGAGCGGTATTACTGGCAAAGCTGCGAGGCCATGGGAACAGATGATGCAGAACGCAGACGTACGCCATTATGGGAGCCTTTACCAGGCTGATTCAGAGGGACAGGCACACAAGGGGTGCACAAGCTCTGCCACTAATCCTATGCCAGTCACATCACTGGAGAGGAGCTACAACTCATGAAGGGGTTCATTGATACTGCGGGAAGGGAATCAGAGGGCAAAGTGCGTTCATGCCGGGCCAACAAGTCTGGAGAATGGATCGGGACAGACCAGCGGTGGCTAAATGACAACTGTGCACGGAGCCAAAAGGCAATAAATCAAGCAAACAATAATCTGAAAACCGGTAACTGCAACATATTCCCGTTACCAATCCGGGGGACATGTGTCTGTAGACCCCAGGACAATGGTGGTCAACACTGGCTACTAAAAATTTTTTTTTTTACTAAATGAGGCACTTATTTCTACTTAGGGGGGTGTCATAAAACAGGCGATTGAGTTGCATCTGCCTCTCAGTTGTTCATGCGCACCCCCTGTATGGTCATCATCAAGTCTACCACCCCAATATAGCAGACGGGTCAATGAGAAATACAGTGTCTCAGTGCAGTCCGGGGTCCGAATCCAACTAGGAGAAAGATTGTATGTTCTTCCGGTGTCTGGAGCGTGGGAGGGACGTGGAGCACCCAGAGAAAAGCCACACAGGAATATATGGAGTCTCTCAATGGCGACTGGGTCAGATACAAGCGATGAGCATTTCTATACGGCGCCATAGATTAAGTTGGCGATATTTATATTTTTTTAAATCTGTATAATATGATGGGATGCCAAATAATCAGACAAGAGGAGATTCTTTATTAAAGAGAAGAAAAAAAAAAAAAGTTTTTGCCCCCTCTTGAGACTTGACCACCCGCTATACCCGGTGCTCAGTATCCTACTTATAATTGGATTGCTGCTGTGGAACAAGAAGGCGCCATAAAGTAAAAGATTACATAGAATAAGAGGAAAAAAAAAAAAAAAACACCAGACAGCAAGAAGCAACATGCAGGATGGCGAATGTACGGCTCCACACACAGAGGCTGCAGGAAAGGAGAGGCCGCTCCACCAGCTACAGGCGGCTCCCAAGAAAATGCTACAGGGTCAAAAGTTTAGTGTGGTTTCCATTTCACCTCTCCGCAGCCAATGAGAGGCGGCGCAGGAGCTGCAGCAAGTCCGCCTGCTGCCAAGGAGGCCTTAACCCACGCTGCGCCAGCTTCTACAGGCCTGAAAATCCGCTGTCTGCTGCAAAAGAGCTGATGGCGGAGTGTCAGCAACCTGCTGCCTGCCTGGGCACAACACCAAGAGGGCACAACAAGGGTCTGCCCGATACATACGCACCACGACACGCAGGGACCGCACCGTATACACGTACAGACACATATGTCAGCCTGGTACGGTTATTTTAACCCCTTACACAGCCAGAACGTTTGAGATGGTCACAACATTAACTATTTTAGTCCAATAAAAGAAATAATTTCCGCCCCTGGGGATCGATTCTGCGGCAGAACGCAAAGTATTTATAGGATTCAATTTGGCCATTTGGGAAAGTAGAGGGGGCTCTCCATTACTGGACAACCCCAGTATCAGAGAAAAGACCATGGGTACGCTCCTCCTGCAGCGCCACCATTCCAGTGAGGTCAGCGGCACTGTATTGTGACATGAACGCTGCAGACGATCAGATGCAGCTCATCAATATTCTGTCAGAGTGGAGCAATAAAGGCTGCAACTGCCCTCATCATCTCCCGCCTCGACTACTGCAACCTCCTGCTCTCTTGCCTCCCTTCCAACACTCTTGCACCCCTCCAATCTATCCTAAACTCTGCAGCCCGCTTAATCCACCTCTCCCCTCGCTACTCCCCAGCCTCGCCACTCTGCCAATCCCTTCACTGGCTTCCCATCGCCCAACGACTCCAGTTCAAAACATTAACCATGACATACAAAGCCATGCACAACCTGTCTCCTCCCTACATCTGTGACCTAGTCTCCCAGTACCTACCTGCACGCAACCTTAGATCCTCACAAGATCTCCTTCTCTGCTCCTCTCTTATCTCCTCTTCCCACAATCGTGTACAAGATTTCTCCCGTGCATCCCCCATACTCTGGAACGCTCTACCTCAGCACATCAGACTCTCCCCTACCGTGGAAAGCTTCAAGAGGAACCTCAAGACCCACCTCTTCCAACAAGCCTACAACCTACAATAGCCCTCAGCCCAGTAGACCACTGCGCAACCAGCTCTGTCCTCACCTATTGTACCATCACCCATTCCCTGTAGACTGTGAGCCCTCGCGGGCAGGGTCCTCTCTCCTCCTATACCAGTCTGTCTTGTACTGTTAATGATTGTTGTACGTATACCCTCTTTCACTTGTAAAGCGCCATGGAATAAATGGCGCTATAATAATAAATAATAATAATAATAATAACTGCTGATTGTTCTGTAATGTGACCGCTGCTGACAATGTCGCTTAGGCTACATGCGCACGCTGCTTTTTTTCCTGCTTTTTTGCTGCTTTTTTGGCTGCAGTTTTGTCAGCTGACCTTTCTGACATCTGACTTCCCAAAGTCTATGAGAAGTCAGATTTGTCATGCGCACACTGCAGTTTATTTGTCAGCGTTTTTTTTGTCAAAAGTTTGTGACAAAAAAAATGCAGCATGTTCATTCTTCCTGCGTTTTTGTCAACATTTGTCACCCATTGAAATCAATGAGGGCATCAAAAACGCAGGAAAAATGCATGCTAATCACAAGTGGTGCATTTTACCTGCGTTTTTGCTAGCAAAAACGCAGGTGATTTGTCAGGAAGTGAGGTCAGGCAAGTGGTCCCGTCCTCCATGTGTTCCCCGAAGTACCGCTGTCCCCAGGGGAGATGATGTGGAGGACGGGACTATCAGCAGCGGCAGCGAGAGGGGGATGGACATTGGCAGCTGAAAACATTGATTTTTCCCTCTCGCTGCTGCCGCCGCTGATAGTCCCGTCCTCCACGTGTTCCCCGAAGTACCACTGTCCCCAGCGTGCACGCACAGGGGAGATGATGTGGAGGACGGGACAATCAGCAGCGGCGGCAGCGAGAGGGAAAAATCAATGTTTTCAGCTGCCAACGTCCATCCCCCTCTCGCTGCCGCCGCTGCTGATAGTCCCGTCCTCCACGTGTTCAATGAAGTACTGCTGTCCCCAGCGTGCACGCACAGGGGAGATGATGGACCCCTCTCACTGCCACCGCCGCCGCCGCTGAAAGTCCCGTCCTTCACGCTCCTGCCGGCTCCACGCTCCTGCCGGCTCCACGCAGTAGCGCGATCAGTTGAGCTGTCACTGAGGTTACTCGCGGCCACCGCTGGATTCAGCGGTGGCCGCGGGTAACCTCGGTGACAGCTCAGCTGATCGCGCGGCTGCCTTCATTAGCTGCGTGGAGGTGACCGGAGCGGCGGTGTCTGCTGCTTCTCCGGTCACCTGCATGCAGCAGAGCTGGATGCGACGCTGGAGCATGCTGGATTACGCCGGACATGGAGGGCTTTGTCGGGGTTAATAAATTGGTAATGAGGGAATGTGTTTGTGTTTTTTATTTCTAATAAAGGATTTTTCGGGTGTGTGTGTTTATTTACTGTAATTTACAAATTAATCATGGAAGGTGTCTCAGACGCCTGACATGATTAATCTAGGACTTATTGGCAGCTATGGGCTTCCAATAACTCCTTATTACCCCGATTTGCCAACGCACCAGGGTAAAATCGGGAAGAGCCGGGTACAGTCCCAGAACCAGGGCTGTGGAGTCGGAGTCATGGAGTCGGAGTCTGAGTCGGAGCTCATTTTGGTGGAGTCGGAGTCGGAGTCGGTATAAAATGCACCGACTCCGACTCCTAAAATATATAATAAATTGGGGACAGGAGTGCAATGCAGAATGTGCTGAATATTTTACTAAATAATAACATTTAGTATAATGCTTATATTTAAGTGAAAAATTTATTGTAGTATAATGTGAACATCAGACATTTAATTGTTTTTATGATACAATAATCAAGATATTTGGATAGAACATAAAATATTTATTGGATACAACTTTAGAACACATAAAACTAATAAATTGTAAATATGTAATATTATATATATACACAGTGTATATACACACACAAGATATATATGTAATCTACTGTATATTACATAGTGTATTACATATTTACAATTTATTACAGTTTTTTGTGTTCTAAAGTTGTATCCAATAAATATATTTTATGTTCTATCCAAATATCTTGATTATTGTATCATAAAAATTATTAAATGTCTGATGTTCACATACACATATTCATGTACTACAATAAATTTTTCACCTAACTATAAGCAATATATGTAGGAGTCGGAGTCGGAGTCGGAGTCGGAGTCGGAGCCGGAGCCGGAGCCGGAGCCGGAGCCGGAGCCGGAGCCGGTGCAAGAGAATTTGAGGAGTCGGAGTCGAAGGTTTGGCTTACCGACTCCACAGCCCTGCCCAGAACTGTCGCATCTAATGGATGCGGCCATTCTGGGCGGCTGCTGACTGATATTGTTAGGCTGGGGGGCTCCCCATAACGTGGAGCTCCCCATCCTGAGAATACCAGCCTTCAGCCGTATGGCTTTATCTGGCTGGCATTAAAATTGGGGGGGACCGCACGCCAGTTTTTTTTAATTTATTTATTTCTAATTTTTTTTTTTTCAATTCAACAAGCTTTATGGGCTTGTTTGAACTGAAAAATACATGAAACAATTGTTGACAAAACTGCAGCCAAAAACGCACCAAAAAAGCAGCAAAAATGCACCAAAAAAGCACCTACATTTTTTGTGACATTTCCAGGCTCTCTCTGACAAGGTGCAGTTTTGGCTGCAGTTTGTGAACACGAAAAAGAAGCAGCGTGCGCATGTAGCCTTAGGCTGCTTTCACACCTCCGGTTTCTGCAATGCGGCACAATCCGGCACTTTGCAGGAAAATCGTAACTGTTTTTTGCTGCCGGTTGCGTTTTTTTCTGCATAGACTTTAATTAGTGCTGCAAGGCCTTGCGTTCCATCCGGTTTTTGCCGCATGCGGCAGATTTAGCTGATGCGGCGGCCGGATGGAACGTTGCCTGGCACATTTTTTAGTGCGGCAAAAAAAAAAAAAACGCATCGTGCCGCATTCGGCCGATGAAGCGCATTTTTCAATGCATGCCTGTGGCGGCCGGATGCGGCAAAAACCGCATCCGGCCGCTGCATGCGGTTTTTGCCACTACGCATGCTGAGTAGCATGCCGCAAGCGGCAAAAACCGGACGGGCCGCATGGGAAAAACTTATGCAAAGGATGCGTTGTTTTCACCGCATCCGTTGCATAGCTTGCACAGCCGGATTGAGCCGCAGAGCTCAAGCCGGATGTGTGAAAGCAGCCTTGGGGAACAGTGATATTTTTTTGGCCCCCCTCCTGAGGGGCACTGAATTGAAAAAGCTGGTGATTTTCGAAAAGTTACAAGGTCTATAAGCTTTAAGATATTATTGGTGACTCATTCAACAATCAATTGCAAACACCAGACTGTGGGACACAAAGCTGCATAGGGGCACATGGAGTGGGGAGGGGGGGGGGGTGTCACATGAAGACCATGATCAGCTGACAGAGTCCAACCATCCAAACCAGATAAAAATCCGCTGAGATTACAGAAAGCCGCAGAGCCGGAATAGACAAACATCAGTCTAGGGTACATCAGACTAGTGGAGACTCGTCACTCCTAATCCGTAAAATCACATTTCACCAGACAGGACGCCAATGAGATCACAAACGGCCCTCTGCCCACTGACATGCACCTCACCCAAATACGGCACCTCGGTTCTAACCAAGCACTCATCTTACCCTAACCTACTGCATCCTCACCTATGCCTTGTAGGCTGTGAGCCCTCGTGGGCAGGGACCTCTGTCCTCCTGTACCAGTCTGTGTCTTGTATTGTGCATGATTATTGTACTTGTTATGTACACCTCTTTCACATGTAAAGCGCCATGGAATTGATGGCATAATAATAATAAATATTATTATTATTATTATTATTAATAATCTTCAGTAAAGTCAAATATACAAAGCAGGAGAAGAGACCAGGCAGCCCAAAACCCAATTATTCTCACTGATCGAAATCACAAACAGAAATAAACCCCACAAGAGTGTCACTGTCACTCCTACACTATCCCATCTCCATGGTAACAGACCACAAACAAACCTTGTCGCCTCTTCCTTGGTTAACCACTTCTGTATCAGGAGGAGAGAGATGTCGCCTATATCGCCGGTCACCAGATCGTAAAAACTCATGCAGCAGACCTTGCAAACCGCAGTTGACGCAAAGTCAACGGTACTCTCCGACCTTCGAATGCAGAAGAAGTGACAGGTGCCAGATAAGGGTATGTTCACACATCAAGTTTTTGCTGTGCGGCACAATCCGGCGCTTTTCTGAAAAACCGGATGCGGCAACAGCTGTCGCCGCATCATTTTTTTTCCCCCATAGACTTGAATTAGCGCCGGATTCTGCCGCATAGCCTTGCGTTGCGCCCGTTTTTGCCCCATTTAGCCGCTGCTGCGAAAAAAAAAAAAGCGCATTGTGACGGATCCAGCGCAATGCGGCGCCATTTACAATGCAAGCCTACGGACGCAGCGTCCTGCGGCAAAAAAACAGCATTTGGTCGCAGGATGCGTTGTTTTTTTTAACACCGCAAACCGGATCCGTCAAAAAACGTACGGGCCGCATTGAAAAACGTATGCAACGCATCCGTTTTTTTCGCCGCATCCGTTGCATAGGTTTTTGAGCCGGATTCGGCCAGACAGAAAAAAACTGATGTGTGAACTTAGCCTAACCCTTCTAAGTTAAATAGAAACTGTGGCTGAAGAGTCAGACTACACAAGGTTTGTTTGTAGTCTGTTGCCATGGAGACACATGAATCTGCATAGGAGGAGTTTACACACACATAAAAAGTTACTTAATGTTATTATCTTTCCAGTTGGACTTGGAGATATAATGTGGAGAACAGTGATGTCTCTTTACCGGCATTATGCCATATATAAGGAACTAAAAAATTTCACAGCGGATCCACACTGGAGAAAAATTAGTTATAACAAAAAACGGATTTCTAAAAGATGCAGTATGAAGAAAATTCAGAGCCAGAGTAGATAGAAAGTCAGGACACACAGCTACCTCTGGCCTCCAGGTCAGCCACGCTGCCTAACCCCCAGCCAGCAGGGAGACCAGCGAGAGATAGGGGTTACAGATCAGACCACTAAGTGGGATTATAAAAGTACAACCAACAAACCTTGCATTAGGAGACCGTGTTCATTGTGGCCGAAGGGGGGAAGAAGTGTTTGTTTTAGCCTTAGCTGAGAACTAGCTGCTGAACAAGAGTCTGAAAGCGAAGTCGTTTGTCTAATGGGAGGTCACAATCCAAGACGTCTGCACACAATCGGCCCTTATTCCCTTGCACAAGACTCTACGCCAGGGGTGGGCAATTAATTTTCCCATGGGGCCGCATGAGAAATTGGGATTGGTTTAGAGGGCCGGACTAATATAATTACCTCAGTTCTACCCAATATACTACATCACTACACCCCCTCCATATACTACACCTGTAATAAACTACACCCCTATATACTACACCTGTATTATACTACACCCCCTCCATATACCTGTAATATACTACACCCCCATATACACCTGTATTATACTACACCACTATATAATACACCTCCGATATACTACATCATTACACCCCTATATACTACACCTGTAATATAGTACACCTCCATATAGCACACCTGTAATATACTACATCACTACACCCCATATACTACACCTGTAATATAGTACACCTCCATATAGCACACCTGTAATATACTACGTCACTACACCCCTATATAGCACACCTGTAATATACTACACCTCCATATAGCACACCTATAATATACTACACCTCCAAATAGTACACCTGTAATATACTACAACTCCATATAGCACACCTGTAATATACTACACCTCCATAGAGCACACCTGTAATATACTACGCCTCCATATAGTACACCTGTAATATACTACGCCTCCATATAGTACACCTGTAATATACTACACCTCCATATAGCACACCTGTAATATACACCTCCATATAGCACACCTGTAATATACACCTCCATATAGCACACCTGTAATATACTACACCTCCATATAGCACACCTGTAATATACTACACCTCCATATAGCACACCTGTAATATACTACATCACTATACCCCCATATACTACACCACTATATACACCTCTATATAGCACACCTGTAATATACTACACCCCCATATGTCACACACCCTGCTCCCCATACAGCCTGCACCCCCATATCACACACACTACACCCCATACAGCCTGCACCCCCATATCACACACACACACACTACACCCCCATATGTCACACACCATGCCCACATATATCACCCTGCCTGTACCCTAACTTACCCCTCTCAAACACTCTGCACCCCTTCACATCCTTCTGTCAGTCTGCAGCCCTCATATGCCACTCACCCTGCAACTCCATCTTCCCACATATGCCACTCACCCTGCAGCTCCATCTTCCCTCATATACCACTCACCCTGCAACTCCATCTTCCCTCATATGCCACTCACCCTGCAGCCCCCCTCCCCCTCATGTCCCCTCTTTTCTCATTACCAGTCATGTGTCCACATCTTCAGGATTTAGTATCTTTGCTTTCTGCCCGGCATCCTGTGTCTCCTCCCACACAGTCACATGGGCGTGACATCATCGCAGGTTCTGCAAGATGAATTATTCCGTCTGCTGTGCTGCTTCTTCTCCTGCTCGGCGGGAACTTTTGAAATGACACACGCAGCGCAGTACTGACAACGTCAGAGCGCGCGCATGTGTCACTGACAATTAGTGCCGGCAGGGAACAGAGGAAAGACTCCTGCGTTCCGCTGCCTGCACTGACTGTGCGGACCTGCACAGGATCTCTCCCTGCTCGGCACGCTGCAGCCCGGCTCCACTGCACCGGCTGAAGACGGGCGGGCCGGTCACAGAGAGCAGGCAGGCCGGATGTGGCCCGCGGGCCGCCCCTTGCCCAGGTCTGCTCTACGCCATGGACTGAGCCACCGAAGAACTGACTCCACTATAGCTTACGTGAAACAGGGAGAAACTCAGTGCTCTCGACTTAGGTGGACCCTGGACCTGAAAAGCAGGTTGTAGACCACTTGTTCAATATTTCAACAGTTGTCGAGACAAACAATTTTCTAAAATGGTTTATTAAAATTGGTCTTTACTTTTTGGAATTGTATTGGTCAGCAGAGTAGTAAGTGGATAGTTCCATCATGGCTAAAATATGCCACCTGAAGGCCGCCAAGATGAGACTACTTCCCATCTCAAAACCTGCAGAAAACCAAAACCCAGCCCTGTTTTCCACGTCATAAGAGGTAAAAACGTACTACTGAACGGGCATTTCCAGCATCAGGTTATCAACACAGACACACTGGCAGTTCCACCCATAAGAACACCAGCACCAATGACCGCATCAACCAGGACAGTGACAGAATAGAACGTGCCGGGTGCCACAAGTGCCAGCCAAAATCACAAAGGCCAGCCAAGAAGACTTTTGGAAGTTTAAGGACATCACTTTTATGGAGAGAATAAGCTGATCTACCCAATAATTATTCTCTTTTAGGCTAAGTTCACATTTCCGTTGTTTTGCATCAGTCACATGCGTTGCTTGACGCATGTGACTGATGCGTTGTACAACGGATGACAAAGAAAAGAATTTCATTGTCGGACTCAGTTGTGTGCGGGGGCGGAGCTGAGGACGTCAGTGCCGCGGTCTGCATGGGTGGGGACAGGTGTGTGTGTGTACACATGCGGAGTGCGCGAGGGGGGCCGTGTAGCTGAGGACGTCAAGGCCGCGGGGACTGCAGGGCTGGGGACACGTGTGTGTGTATGTGTATAATAAAGTAATAATATTATTATTATTATTATTATTATTATAATAATAATAATATTATTAATAATAATAATAATTATATATATATATATATATATACACATATATACACACACACATATATATATATATATATATATATATATATATATATATATATATACATACACATATATATACACATATATATATACATACATACATACATATACACACACGCTGAGTGCGGGAGGAGGCGGAGCCAAGTGGGAAGTGTCGGCCTCCTTGCACACGTATCCAGGGTAAATATCGGGTAACAAAGCAAAGCACTTTCCTTGGTTACCCGATATTTATCTTGTATACCAGCGTACACCGCTTAGCGCAGGCTCCCTGCACCCGTAACCACTGTAAATAAATTGGGTAACTAACCAAAGCACTTTGCTTGGTTACCCGATGTGTCTCCTGGTTACGGGTGCAGGGAGCCAGAGAGAGCATGCGCAGCAAAATCCTACAGATCGCGCAGCTCAAAAAAACGTTACAGGCTGCGTTGCTCCCGCCCGGCGGTCAGTTAAAAAACTACTGACCGCGACGTAGCGGATGCAACGCAGCATCATCAGTCGCAATCCGTCACGAATAGAAGTCTATGGGGAAAAACAGGATTCCTGCAAAATATTTTGCAGGATACCGTAAGGCTAGTTTAATACTTGCGTTCAGCGCATTCCGTCACTATGGAGAATAGCACAGTCCGTTAACGGACCGCGCTATTCTCCATAGAGTTGTATGGACGACGCACTGTAACGCAAGTGTCTGCGTTGCATCCGCTAGACGACGCAGCGGCGTTATTTTGACGCTGCGTCTAGCGGATTGAACGCAGCATGTAACGTTTTTCTGCGCTTGGCGGAGTGTCAAAAAAACGCAATCTGCAGGAATCCGTTAGGCGTCCGTTGTTTTTATGATGGACGCCTATGGTGGCGGATTCCGTTAGAATGCGTCATTTGACGGATTCCGTTAACGCAGCTGACTTTACACAACTGCGCATGCTCAGATGTGTAAAGTCAAGGAAAAAAAAACTACAACGGACTGCGTTATTTTGTACGATCTGTAGCATGTGTTGTGCCACTATATGCAACGCATCCGTTGCATGCGTCACACAACGCAATGCTACGGATCCCGTTCAACGCAAGTGTGAAACTAGCCTAAGTCCTCTAGGCGACGGATTGTGACTGATGCAAAACAATGGAAGTGTGAACTTAGCCTTACTTGCCAGGTTTGAGGACAAAAACAACAAAATAAACTTAAAGGGGTATGTATATCCATCCATCCATATAATACAGTTAGGTCCAGAAATATTTGGACAGTGACACAAGTTTTGTTATTTTAGCTGTTTACAAAAACATGTTCAGAAATACAAATATATATATATATATATATATATATATATATATATATATATATATATATATATATATATATATATATATATATATATATATATATATATATATATATATATAATATGGGCTGAAAGTGCACACTCCCAGCTGCAATATGAGAGTTTTCACATCCAAATCGGAGAAAGGGTTTAAGAATCATAGCTCTGTAATGCATAGCCTCCTCTTTTTCAAGGGACCAAAAGTAATTGGACAAGGGACTCTAAGGGCTGCAATTAACTCTGAAGGCGTCTCCCTCGTTAACCTGTAATCAATGAAGTAGTTAAAAGGTCTGGGGTTGATTACAGGTGTGTGGTTTTGCATTTGGAAGCTGTTGCTGTGACCAGACAACATGCGGTCTAAGGAACTCTCAATTGAAGCAGAACATCCTGAGGCTGAAAAAAAAGAAAAAATCCATCAGAGAGATAGCAGACATGCTTGGAGTAGCAAAATCAACAGTCTGGTATATTCTGAGAAAAAAAAGGAATTGACTGGTGAGCTTGGGAACTCAAAAAGGCCTGGGCGTCCACGGATGACAACAGTGGTGGATGATCGCCGCATACTTTCTTTGGTGAAGAAGAACCCGTTCACAACATCAACTGAAGTCCAGAACACTCTCAGTGAAGTAGGTGTATCTGTCTCTAAGTCAACAGTAAAGAGAAGACTCCATGAAAGTAAATACAAAGGGTTCACATCTAGATGCAAACCATTCAATTCCAAAAATAGACAGGCCAGAGTTAAATTTACTGAAAAACACCTCATGAAGCCAGCTCAGTTCTGGAAAAGTATTCTATGGACAGATGAGACAAAGATCAACCTGTACCAGAATGATGGGAAGAAAAAAGTTTGGAGAAGAAAGGGAACGGCACATGATCCAAGGCACACCACATCCTCTGTAAAACATGGTGGAGGCAACGTGATGGCATGGACATGCATGGCTTTCAATGGCACTGGGTCACTTGTGTTTATTGATGACATAACAGCAGACAAGAGTAGCCGGATGAATTCTGAAGTGTACCGGGATATACTTTCAGCCCAGATTCAGCCAAATGCCGCAAAGTTGATCGGACGGCGCTTCATAGTACAGATGGACAATGACCCCAAGCATACAGCCAAAGCTACCCAGGAGTTCATGAGTGCAAAAAAGTGGAACATTCTGCAATGGCCAAGTCAATCACCAGATCTTAACCCAATTGAGCATGCATTTCACTTGCTCAAATCCAGACTTAAGACGGAAAGATCCACAAACAAGCAAGACCTGAAGGCTGAAAAGGCCTGGCAAAGCATTAAGAAGGAGGAAACCCAGTGTTTGGTGACGTCCATGGGTTCCAGACTTAAGGCAGCGATTGCCTCCAAAGGATTCGCAACAAAATATTGAAAATAAAAATATTTTGTTTGGGTTTGGTTTATTTGTCCAATTACTTTTGACCTCCTAAAATGTGGAGTGTTTGTATACACATACATACATACACAAATCCCTCCAATTAGAAATGTAGAATAGAGGTCTCTTACCTCATGTGCAGGGCATTGCAGCTTCCATATCCATGGTTACAACCACACGCAATTGTCACTGAGTGGACATAACCATGGATACCAAAGCTGCAATGCCCTGCACATGAGGTAAGAGACATTGTTATATCCGAACTTAACTAGATTCCTAATTGAAGGTATTTTCTAATATTATTACTAAACCTACTACATATTGGGATAGGATCTTGGAGATGGGAATAACCTTTTAACCTTACTCACTTACTGCCGCTGTGCCTGCCCTTTGCTGACATGCTGAAGCGTTGACATCAGAACGCCAGCACATGTGATCCATTCAGCCAATTGAAGGGCTCAACAGTGATGAGACCGCCCAGTGATTGGTGCAGAGATGAAGTATGCTACAGTTGTGATGTTATAATGGTGATTTTCTTATTCATTAGAATAGGTGGCAAAAAAAAAAAAAAAAAAAAAAAAAAAAAAGATATTTAATAATAAATGCCCAAACGCTCAATAAGCGCAGAGAAAAAAAAACAAAAAACAAAAAAAAAAAAACAAGCATGTGCATGCAACGTTTGACATCTCATTTACTTTGCTGGTGCTGGGAAAAAAATGCAATAAAAACTGCTGCGAAAACGCCACATGTGAACATACCTTGGAGATCGCGCCTGTCAGTCTTATGCACAGGTTCTATTACTTTACACATGTAGGTGCCGAATCCTTGTTTCTCCCGACAAGACACGCAGTCCTCATAATGAGATCATTAACAGATCTGGTCAAATTTGCTGGAACAAGCAGCTTTACTAAGACATCTTAATCTACAGGTCAACGAGAGGTGAGGAGAACAAGATCTTCCTAAAAGATGAGAAGGATGTAGGTCCCGGGATAGAGAATTATTACATTCCTTTTACTGTTGCTTATCTGGTTCCAAAATGGTCTGTGAGACGAACCCATTCACCAACAGGGCCCAGAATCTAATCATCAATGCCAATCAATCGACTATATAAATGGGACTCCTTGTCCAGGTTTTTGAGCGTGTGGAGCAGTGAGTAAGAACACCGGTCAGGTGTCGGTGTGTCAGGTGTGCAGCCGCAGGAAATACTCCGTGCCGACATTCCAGGTGCACGATTCCAGCCAGACAGGTTGTGTGACGCACGCTCTACGTACCCAAGTGGGAGAAAATGGGTCACGTGTAAAGTGAGCTTCTACGGATAAATCACGTGCATCCGTCATCGGCTTCTATCACGGCAAATTTACTTTAATAACCCATCGCCGCAGAAGACGCCATTTTCAGAGCACAGAACAGATTCTGCTGGAACTGGTTAAAAAACACAGAATTCCTGCAGCAGTCGCTGACGGGATGCTCTTTCCTGAGGAAGAGCCGTATTTGTGCCGGGTTGTCATAGGAACTGCTTCTACCATCCTGCCTCAAGGTCAGGCCCGCACGAAAAACCTCAGACGAGATGAAGATTTTGTGAGGCGAAGACACCGACGAGCTCGGATTATAAACAAGAAAGAAGGCTAAATAATCAGAAGTATATTGTGAAGTCGAACCGGTGTACGATCAAAGGGGGGGGGGGGCTTAGTTCAGATTTGGGGAGAAACAAGGGGAGTACAAAAAATGGGGGTGACCAAGCACGCCCATGGATGCCTTGGGCAGTGGACACAACGATACATCGATTTTAAGCTATTCTCTAGCCATCAGTGGTCAGAGCCCCCGTATTTGGAATTTGTGGGGGTCCCCATGTTCAGCGGCCTCAAAATAAAAGTTAACAAAAAACACCTTAAATCGCTTTTACCTAACTTCTCATTAAACTGCTGCACCGTTTCGCAGCTGTCAAATTGACAAAGTCAATTTCTTCACAAAATCTTGAAAGAAGACTTCTCGGGTGCGGATAGCCCCAAGTTATCGAGGATCAGACAGTAGGATTGGGGGCGTCACAGCATCTGATTACACTGGAATATATTCAGACAACGCATTTTGCGCAACCTGGTAGGGAAAGGGGGGGGGGGGAAATGTCGCCCAAGTGCGTATATCCCATAAAGATGGTGAAATTCCCACCCAAGTCCAAAAAGAAGTCCTATTTTAAGATCTTGAGATATTAAAAAGGGGTTCTGAGGTGTCGTTTAAGGCCGATCACGTCTGATGTGACCGGCGGCTCGTGTGCTGAAACGCGTTGGAAGGTTTTGGGAATATGCCCCATTCCCATATGCACAACATCTGTTGATTGAGGCAATGCCTAGGGAGTCAACACGTTCAATGTGAAAGTGACCGGCTCTTGTCACCAGATTACCCCCTTTAACTTTGGGAAAGGTTCTTCCACAACTCAAAATGGAGGCGCTAACTGGATACCAGCGACGGATGAGATGTTAAAGGGTAACTAAAGTGTACTCTTCCCATACAGCACCAGTTATGATGGCGGTGATACACACTATGGCGCCACAATGGCCGCACCACAACTAAAATGATGACGCCAAACAAAAGCAGTCTAGATTTACCATGGCAGGTGGAGACCTCAGGGTTTTCTTTTTTTTTGGAGAATCTTCATCTTATAGAAAAAGGTTTGTTCTCCCCCACCTCCTTCCAATTTGACAATGGAGTTTAACCCTTCCCCGTCTGTGAAGCCTCCGGATACAGCAAATTTGTACGCTATCTCTTGGTGTCTAAATAGCAGCACCTCGTCATTTACTGAAACCCTCGCGTGAGGTTATATATAAGCCGATGACTCATTTGAAGAAACGCTACATTTTTTTTGCCATGTCAAATATTAAAAAAAAAAAAGCTGCAGAAAGCAGCAATGGAAAATTCCATGTATCGTCTGACAAGCCCACGGTGAGAGCAGACGGTCAGGACGGTGGCTGCCCGATACCCGACCTCAATGCCGCAACGTCAAGACAAGATTACTGATAATTATAACCCTGACCGATGCGGGTCAGCCACCCAGGCAGACGATTAGCAGGATGCAACTAGGATAAGCAGCCGCCAGATGCTCACGGTGTCGCTTATCTGATGTAAAACAACAGGATGGGACAGGATAGACGACAACCTGTGCGCTGGCTGCGGAGATTAATACCAATATATCCTACTACATGCGTAAAGCTGGCCATACACATTACATAGGAGGGAGGTAGAGCCAAAATGTGTCAGATCAGATTCTGCCGAGCCACTAAACGAGTCACGATGGTATGTATGGAGGTATTCCGTGCCAAAGTGTTAGGCACAGATCAAATTAACCCATCATGGGGGGGGGGGGGGTAAAGAATCCCAGCACGTCAAGGGATGAGCTATGGAGACCCAAGAGATGTAAAGGGAGACACATGGAGGGTGGATTGTTGCAGCTCACTGGTGACTGCAGATCGCGAGCCATTCGATAATGCACCAGCATTAGGAAATCTTAAAAGCCATTTCCCAAAATACAGTGAAGAATGAGTCAATATCCCCAGCATAGTAAAACCATGCCTGAAGCTACAACTGACAGACAGACTGCGACTACATAGCTACCTTGGCCGCGACACGGGTTGGGCTTTGAGCCACCACTACATCGCAGCATAGTGCAGGTGTATGGGGGGTCACATAGCAACCCACAGTGTATTGCAAGCCTCCCAACAGGTTTGGACTCAGACTTGGTCAGCATTGTACTTCGCAGGTTGTATTGTGATTCCGTTCCTATGTTGCAGGTGAATGGAGTAGAGCAAACGTAGTTGTGAAGCCCAGCCCCCGAGGGGAGGGGGGGGCGACAAATAATACAAAAAAAAAAAAACGATCAGGTTGGATACCTCATAGGAAATGATTGAAGCACTGGTCGGGTGGGGGAAGAGAATGTGCGCTGACTATCAATTCTAATTGGTCACCACCGATCAACAAGTTATCACCCATCTTGTGAATAGGGAATACTTAATTTTTTATTAGCCGACTACCCCTTTAAAGGGATTCAGTCAGCTCAGAAATGACCATTCAAACCACGTCCAGGCACTTGGAGCATCATGGCGGCACTAATCATTTGAGTGCGTCTTCCCATCTGCTCGTTTTCCCTCCCTACTGTCTTTGATTGACAGCTCTGTTTTCATAGAGCCAGAGAAAGATGGATCCATGGAAATCAAGCAGGTGAGAAGGTGCTCCGAAATGTTTGGCCCCGCCATGATGCACGAGTGCCTGCACCTTGTTTGGAATCAGTAATGCCCAGAAACGCCATTTACCTGCAAATATCTGGCTAGTTTTGTTCTGCCTGCAGGGACTCATGGCCAGTCATTGGGGCGGTTATGACCGATCACTGCCCTATACTTTGATTGACAGCTCGCACTGCACAGACACACACAAGCTGCACATATTGCTTCACAGCCTGCTCTGCAGTGTGTGTGTGTGTGTGTGTGTGTGTGTGTGTGTGTGTGTGTGTGTGTGTGTGTGTGTGTGTGTGTGTGTGTGTGTGTGTGTGTGTGTGTGTGTGTGTGTGTGTACACACGCTCTGCCCATTAAAGCTCTGGATAGCAATTACACCGCCTTTCCTGTGTAGTAAGCAGTGATTAGCCGCGCTTTGCACCACCCCAATGACTGGCAGCAAGCAGCAGCTGCGAGAATAAAACTTCATTTTCTCTCTTTAGCCGCTGCTACAGTTTAATCTCCTTGAGGGTTTATTTTTGGTATTACAGCTCCTATGCAGGGCTACACATCACCATGGTTACAGATCAAACTCCTGAATACTTTACTATGTAGCAACGTGTTACTGCCCCTCACATCTCCACCCTTGTGCAGAATACACACTTTCCAGTGCCGAGTCCGTCACACTACAAACCCTTTTGACTTCAGGGACTTTTTCATGGTGTCCGTAGTCTAAGGCTACTTTCACAAATCCGGTTTGAGCCCTGCGGCTCAATCCGGCTGTGAAACCTATGCAACGGATGCGGCGAAAACACCGCATCCTTTGCATAAGTTTTTACATGCAGCCTGTCTGTTTTTTTCCGTTTGCGGCACGCTACTGAGCATGCGCAGTGGAAGAAACTGCATGCGGCGTCCGGATGCATTTTTTCCGCATCGCGCCACATCCGGCGTCCATAGGCATGCATTGAATAATGCGCTGCAGCAGCTGGATGCGGCGCGATGCGGTTTTTTTTCCGGAGCAAAAAACGTTGCAGGCAACGTTCCATCCGACCGCGGCATCAGCTAAATCTGCCGCATGCGGCAAAAACCGGACCGAACGCAAGCCCATGCGGCACAATACGGCACTAATGTAAGTCTATGCAAAAAAACCCGCAACCGACGGCAAAAAAAAACTGTTGCGGTTTTTCTGCAGAGCGCCGTATTGTGCCGCAGAGCAAAAACCGGATGTGTGAAAGTAGCCTTAAGGGGGAGCATCGCCTGCATGTGGAGCTTTTCTTACACTAAAATATAACAGGTTACCTAGGATCTTCTGTAGCAAATTGTAAGTCACCAATAAGAGATGGCAAAGGGAAGGCAGCAAAGTATGATTGCAAGATCAGACTACACACTGTTTGTAGTCTGTAACCATGGAGATACATTGTTCTGTATAGTAGCTGTAGGCACAAAACAAGGACATTTTTCCGATCAAGAAAAAGTGGTTTTACTTTATAGGACTGCATAACGGAGTATAAAGCTTTTTTCCCTCTCACATCTGGCAAAAACTTCACATTCAATCCAATCTGGAAACATCAATGTCAAATGGATAAAAAAAAAAAAAAAATCCACTAACTTCATTGATATAAAACTTACTAAAAGCATAGAACTTAGCAAAAAAGCCTCTAATCCCTGCACACTCTCCGCTGCCCACCCATCATGACCAGTAGTCAGAAATCCTTGTTACATGGGGTGAAGCCAGGCTGAGCTGTGAGCGGGGGCTTCTAGTAATCATCATCCACCTCAGAGGCGATCAGTCATAGGAGAACAGAGCAGACGCTGCGGACGCTCTCTCCCAGCCATTTGGGTCCATAGCAACCTAGAGCAGCGCTCATTTACATGCAGGACCTGAGGCAACCTCAGCGCCAGTAGCAGCCACTAACACTTTACTTACTAAAAGGCTCAGCTTACACAAACAAAAAGCAGAAGCGCCAAATCCCCCTCTCCAGCAGGCACCGCGCTCAGGGACATTGTTCACCTAATGAGAAGGCCAAATAGAAGACACGCTGCCATCCATGGTCAACCAGGCGCCCTGAGAATGGAGAGCGTGATCTGTGGCACCACCAGGGTCCTGAGCAGCAATACTCTCACTACCGGGAGGACAATGACAATGTCATCTGACCTGATGAGACGCTGCACCCCAAATAGTCCCCATTGTCAGACAATGCAGGAAATTAAGTCTCCCCCGTACCCAGCCAGAGGTCCCAAAACAGACGGCCAGCCCCCCCCAACCAGCCAGAGGCCCCAAGGCAGACGCCCCCCCACTAGCCAGAGGCCCCAAGGCAGACACCCCCCCACTAGCCAGAGGCCCCAAGGCAGACGCCCCCCCACTAGCCAGAGGCCCCAAGGCAGACGCCCCCCCACTAGCCAGAGGCCCCAAGGCAGACGCCCCCCCACTAGCCAGAGGCCCCAAGGCAGACGCCCCCCCCACTAGCCAGAGGCCCCAAGGCAGACGCCCCCCCACTAGCCAGAGGCCCCAAGGCAGACGCCCCCCCCACTAGCCAGAGGCCCCAAGGCAGACGCCCCCCCACTAGCCAGAGGCCCCAAGGCAGACGCCCCCCCACTAGCCAGAGGCCCCAAGGCAGACGCCCCCCCACTAGCCAGAGGCCCCAAGGCAGACGCCCCCCCACTAGCCAGAGGCCCCAAGGCAGACGCCCCCCACTAGCCAGAGGCCCCAAGGCAGACGCCCCCCCCACTAGCCAGAGGCCCCAAGGCAGACGCCCCCCCCACTAGCCAGAGGCCCCAAGGCAGACGCCCCCCCCACTAGCCAGAGGCCCCAAGGCAGACGCCCCCCCACTAGCCAGAGGCCCCAAGGCAGACGCCCCCCCCCCACTAGCCAGAGGCCCCAAGGCAGACGCCCCCCCCCACTAGCCAGAGGCCCCAAGGCAGACGCCCCCCCCACTAGCCAGAGGCCCCAAGGCAGACACCCCCCCCCCACTAGCCCCAAGGCAGACACCCCCCCCCGCTAGCCCCAAGGCAGAACCCCCCCCCCACTAGCCCCAAGGCAGAACCCCCCCCCCCCCACTAGCCAGAGGCCCCAAGGTAGACACCCTCCCCCCCCGCTTTGACCCAGCCAGAGGCCCCAAAGCAGACGGCCACCCCCCCGATCTGGCTACAGGTGCAGACGGCTGCCCCTCCCTCCCCCGTTGCACAGACGGCCGCCCCCCACCCCAGCCAGAGGCACAGATGGCTGCCCAACACCCCCCGATCCAGCCAGAAGTGCAAAGGTCCGCGCCCCCCCCCCCCAACCCAGCCAGAGTCCACAGGGTTGATGGTCGCTCACTCAATTCAGCCAGAGGCGTAAGTGTTGAGAATATTCCCAATCAGCCAAAGAGCTGACAGTCACCTTAATATAAGCTGAGCCCCAAGAGCTAACAATTGTCATAATACGCATCCATAGGAATGGGTACTTGCAGTGAAAGAGCAATTAGCCCAGCATTATACAGATCCAGGCAGAGCCTTAGGAGCTGACGTCAGTGACCCACTAACCGGGCCACTACCCGAGCTACAATCACTAATGAGATAAATCAGAACAAACAGAGTGGGCAAGCTGGGCACTGATCTGTCAGGAATTTCACCACACTACCGCACAACAAGGGTTACAGTAAGGGTTAGGTGGCAGTATGTTACACCCACCATCAAGATGAGGAGCTGAATGGAGCCAGTGTACACACACACACACATTATAATTATATATATATATAATATATATATATATATATATATATATATATATATATATATATATATATACATACATATACACACACACACACACATATATATACATATATATATACATACATATACATACATACATACATACACACACACAATCATATATATATATACATAATACATACATACATACATACATACATGTGTATGTATGTATCTCACCTGCAGTGGATTTAGCTGGGGGAAAATCCATGTCATAATGGATACAATGCATGTACACCGGGGGGTCATATATGGCAGCATATAATGAGTATAGCTTTAGGAAACGAAGCAAGTGCTGTGGTCAGGCTGTTTTTATAATGATTACAATGGGGGCAGGGGATTACATAGTATATTTCATTATTCCATGTACACATCAGGCCATCGAACAGTATACAATGGGTATAAATCGAGGTGGGGCAGTTATGTCTGATGGGTTACACAACACACCAACAGCGCCAATGAATAGTTTGGACACCTGTTCATACTATGGTTTCCATTATTCTTATGGGGATGTGAACACTGTATATTCAGACTGAAGGCAGCAATACCACACCACCACTTAAAGCAACAAGGAATAAAGACCAAAATGTATAAATGCAGATAACCATCAAATCAATCGTCATTGAAGGGATAATCACATTAAGGCCGGTGTCAACCCTTGCGAATGCCTCGCGTTGCATCACCTGTCACGGACTCACATGCAACCAACCCGCTTCTTTCTGAGTGTGAGTCCGTGACGGGTGATGCAACGCGAGACTCGCGCAAGATACATGCGAGGCACTCGCAAGTGTGACACAGGCCTTAGACTACTAATATACTTGTCAATAATGTGAATGACCACTGAATAAAAAAAAATTATATATATATAAAAATAGTTTTATTGACATACTTTTTCTTTTTTATTAAAATAGGTGGGGAGCAGTACACCGATGAACATTCACAAAAAAATATATCAGAAAGGGGTATAAATAGAAATACTGATGTTATATTGACTGCATAAGGAAGATATAACATGTAAGAATAAAATATATTAAAACAGTAACATGAAAATTAAATAAAAGTTTAAGGGAAATTTAAGAAAAAAGAAAAAAAAAAGGTTTGTGAGCGAAACATACATCTGAGTCCTGGGATCCTAGGTGTTGTCGATGCATGATATGTTCTCCACTTGATATATGCGTATTTTTACATTCATATTTATTCAATTTTATTCATATTACTGTTATTCCTTTATTATTTATGCAGTCAATTTAACATTAATATAAGTACTTCGACCCTTTTCTGACTTTTTTGTGAACTTTCATCTGTGTACTGCTCTTGTGCCTAACCTAATTATATTATATACACACACATCATTATATATATATATATATATATATATATATATATATATATATATATATATATATATATATATATATATATATATATATATATATATATATATATATATATATATATATATATATATATACACACACACACACAATTCATGCATACATAGACTTTTATATCAATACAACTATTTTTTTAACATTCAGTGTTTATTCATATGTGTGTGTTTTATGGTGTAAGCCAGAATGCAATGTTCAACTTTAAATTCCTCAATGTAGTCCCTATGCTCACATGACATCTTTACCCCACCTTTGCATTCGCTCCAGCAACTTCATCACCTGGGATGGCTTCCAATCAACAGGGAACCTTGGTCAAGAGTTCAGTAGCAGAATAGACAGCCTTCGAAAAGTGTTTGTGACCATCAGGGGTTTGGCAGAGATTGTGTTGGTTCACAGCTCTATACAGGGCTGAGCCTATTCCACAACTGTTCTGAGCCAGAATACGGCAAGAACCACTCAAGTAAGAAATGACAGTCCACCATTACTTTAAGACATAGGCAAGTCAAACTGGAAAATTGCTAGACCTTTGATAATTTTCATGACTTCACTTGATGAAACCATCAATCGTTAGCAGCAAATTGGATCTCATGAGGACAGCTCCAGAAAAGTAAGACCAAAAATTAACTCCGCTGCAGAGGACAAGTTCATCAGTTACCAGCTTCAGAAATCCCAAACTCACAGTGCCTCAGATAATAGATGAGCAGACATCAGGAAGAGGACATCTCAATATTAAATGTCCAGTGAAGGCTGGGAGAAGGCCTTTAAAGACAAATTATTGCAAAGTGGCCACTAATGAGGACCGCTGAAGAGAATGGGTCATGCAGCACAAAGACTAGACATTACATTAGTGGAAATCTGTACTATGGTCTTGAGATTTTTGGCACCTACTGCTATATCTTTTTGAGACTCAAAAAAGATGAGTGGATGGTTTCTACAAGTGTGGTGTCAACCATGAAGCATTAAGGCAGAGGTGTGATGGTGTGGGGAGGAGGGGTGTCCTGTGCTGGAGACAAGGTTGTCGATTTATTCCAAATCCAAGTCACATTAACCAGCATGGCTACCAAAGCATTCTGCAGTGACTGCTATTCCATCTGTTTTACAGTAGTGGGGCCATCATTTACATTGCAACAAGACAATGACCCAAAACACCTCCAGGCAATCTAAAGGCAGAGTGACAAAGAATGTGAGGGTTGGAGGCGGCTTCTAAAGATATAGCTACACCATAACCCACCATAACCCAACCTTAACTCAATGAAGATGGTTTGAAAAACGTTGGTTGCAGAGTGAAGCCAAAGCAGCGACAAGTGCTCAGCTCCTCTGGGAACCCTTCAAGACTGATAAAAGCCAATCCAGGTGATCAAATGAAGCTTCTCGAAAGAAAAAGGGGGTGTAAAAGAAGCACAGATGAATATATATGGTTGGGGTTTTTTCCTCTGTTTTTCCATATTTTTTTGTGGTTTTGCTGCCTTCAGTCAGAATCTACAATGTGCACATTTCAGTAAGAACAAGGAAAACATGGACTGATGTGTCCAAAGTTTCGAACAGTACTGTTTGTTAAGGAAATGTATGTAATGTGTATCTCTGTGTGAGTATACCGTAATTATAAAAGAAACTGTGCAGAAGTTTTATGCAGATGGGGGGGGAATAAAAAATACTGCCAAGTAAGAATGCTGAAAGTGACCATAATCGTTGACGAGACTTAGTCTGGCTCTGCCCCTGGTTTCTCCCAGCACCGCAATAGGAGACTAACAGGTTTTTTCGCTATGGAAGACACCTGTCAATCACATCTAGCAGCACTGGGAGAAGCCCGCCCGAGTGTTTTAGTGAAAGCTATACCTAGTTATAATAAAATGTATGCACCCCACAGATTGGGCAACATGTGAATCAGCTGACTGGTTCCCCTTAGTGACATTGGCTGTATGTTTGGGGTCGTTGCTCTTCTGCAGAATGAATTTGGAGCCAGACGATGGCGGTAGCTGGTCCTACTGGTTGCTGAGAGTTCTGAATGGATGGTACTGCTATTTGAAGGGGTATAAGGATCCACCCTTTTATCTTGTCCGACCGTAATTTTCAACATTTCTCATTTCCAGATACTTATCTATCATGTAGTCCCATCAGAGAGGCATCTGATTGGCTCCAAATTTATTCTGCAGCAGGACAACAACCCCAAACATACAGCCAAATGTTATTACTAGAGATGACCGGTTCCATGGAGGTTCGGTTCGCCGGCAGTAAACGAGTCGGGCCTCCACTGGCTCGAGCTTGATCTGAACCACTTAAGTGTCCGCACACAAACAGCCAGCCATAATTTTTTGGTGTGCACACTACATGTAATTGTGCCGTTATCCCCAGTGCGAGCCGTTCAAACACCAAGCGTCTCACACAGGTCTGAGCACCGAGCACAGCGATGCTCACGTGAGGGAGGTTTGCACGTACTGGCACCAGAACCATGATTTTTTTTTAGGTTGGTGTTAGGTTTGAAAAACAAACCTCAGGTTGGCTCATCTCTAGCTATTAAGAACATTCTTTAGTGTATAGAAGAACAAGAAGTCCTGGAAGTGATAACCCGAGCCAACAGAACCCAGATCTCATCATCATCCAGTCTGTGTGGGATAGCATTAAGGATTTGCATAAGCCTTACACAGAAGATCTGGGGTCAGTTCTCCAAGATGTTTGGAACAACTTCCCGCAGAGTTCCTTCAAAAACTATGCACAAGTACAACTACACCTACAAGACGAAAGGGCGGTGACACCAAATTTTAATTTGATTTCTCTCTTGTTAGTTCACTGTATTTTTATTAACCAAATGCAAACTATTAATTTCTATTTTGGAAAATATATATGTATATAAATATATATATATATACACACACACATACACACACAGAGGGTAGATTATATATAGTCTATCATATACAAGGGTTAGTTATATTTGCACTGTATATAATCTGTATACACGGGGTAGATAGAGATAATATATATATATAAATCTATCTACCCCGTGTATACAGATTATATACAGTGCAAATATAACTAACCCTTGTATATGATAGACTATATATTATATATAACTGTGTGTGTGTGTATATATATATATATATATATATATATATATATATATATATATATATATATATATATATATATATATATATATATATATATATATATATATATATACATATACACACACACACACACACACACACACAGTGTACCATATTTTTCGGATTATAAGACGCACTTTTCCTCCCAAAAATTTGGGAGGAAAATGAGGGGTGCGTCTTAAAATTCGAATATAGCTTACCAGGGGGCTGTCAGTGGGGCGACTGGGTGCATTAGAGCAGCCGGGTGCCTGTGGCTGCGTGCGGGCAGCCTCTCTGTTCTGGAGGCCGGCTGCCTCTCTGTGTGGGTGGGCGGCCTGCTGGCTGCCACTCTGAACATGCGGGCAGGTGGCTGTGCAGACTGCGGTGGCTGTGCGGCAGTGATATAGTAGAGGTTGTGCTGGCGGTGGGGCAGCGGCAGTGAGTCAGTAGTGGCAGCAGCGGCGGGTCAGTAGTGGAGCAGGCCGCTGCGGTGAGTGTCCGCAGTCCCAGTTTCAAATGATGGCTCCGGGAGTCAGCACGTACGCAGAAGGAGCCCTTGGATGAGAGCTCCATCTGCGCATGCACCGCTTCAGGTGCCATCATTTGAACCGGGACCGCGGACACTCACCGCAGCGGCCTGCTCCACTACTGACTCACTGCCGCTGCCCCACCGCCAGCACAACCTCTACTATCTGTGACCCCGCTTCACCACCACTGCTGCCCCCCTCTGGTAAGACAACTCCGGAGTATAAGTAGGACCCCATTTTTATTTTTTTTCTCTCTAAATTTGGGGTGCATCTTATAAAACGAAAAATACGGTATCTATACAGTATACAGAAGGTAGTTATATATACAGTGTATAATATACACAGGGTAGTTATATTTGCAGTATATATAATCTATATACAGGGGTAGGTTATCTATACAGTATATATAATCTATACAGTATAAAGGGGTAAGTATATATTATATAGTGTATATAATCTATAAAGTGGCTAGTTATATATACAGTGTTTAATATATGCAGTGTTAGTTATATTTGCAGAGTATACATAATCTTTATACGGGGGTAGTTATATATACAGTGGATATAATCTATACAGTATACAGGGGTAGTTTATATATACAGTGTATAATATACAGGGGCAGTTATATTTGCAGTGTATATAACTATATACGGGGGGGGGGGGGGGAGTAGTTATAAATACAGTGTGTAATATATAGGGGGAGTTATAGATACTGTGTAAAATATGTATACACACACAATATACTCATAGGGATGGGATTATGGTGTATATAATATATGGGGAGACGCTTATGTACTGTATATATGTATACGGGGTGGGTGTAGTTAGGACACACGGACGGGGGGACACACACACACACACACACACACACTAAATACGACAGTGTATGAAGCCGGCACACTGCTCCGGAGTCACCGCCGTGCCCGGGATGAGGACACTGTGACAGCTCACCACCCGTTACAAACCGCGAACTTTCCGGTCCCCATCCCCCCACCTGCCCGCCCTCGTCCTGGCCTGTGGGCCCCACACCAGTCTATAGGGAGCCGCCCCGGGGTACGCTGTACTCACGCAGCCGCTGCCGCTCCCTCCGCTCTTCGGCTTCTTTATCCCCGTACCGAACACTCCGCCATTTTCCTCGCTGTTTATTTAAATGGCAAACACTCCCCGGGCAGGGAGAGTTCCGTCCTACTGCTGAGATTCTTGGGAGTTGTAGTTCACCAAGCTACTGCGCCAACCCCTTCTGGCACAGGTGTGGACTACATCCCCCGGCATGCCGTGCGGCGCCGCCCGCAGCACCAGTGGGACAATGAAGCCTGGTGCTCAGTACTGGGGGGCTATTTATAGTAGGTGGCTGGCCGGAGGGGGAGGAGGACGGGGCCGCTGTGCGGGCGGCTCCCCTCAGGTGAACTCCGGGCTGTGTGGCACAAGCAGCGAGCTGGACATGAAGAAGCAGCCGGGGCTGGCAGGGTGGGGGAGGGGAGGATTACCAGCTGACTCCAGGTCACAAGGGACAGAGGGACTACTACTCCCCTGCTGCCTCCACCACCCCCAACTACCAGCTGTCTGCAAGAGGCTCTGAGGCAGCGGCAACCATATACTGTATATATAACTACAGTCCCTATACTGTGAACTGCTCTCTACAAGAGGTTCTGAGGTAGCTGCAGCCATGTACATATATTATAACTAGTGTTCCCATATTGACAGTCGAAAGAGGTTCTGAGGCAGCTGTAGCCATATGCTGGATATATTCATTATGACCGTACACCCTGTACTCACAGCAGTTACCATCAAAGATGTTCTGAGGGAGCTGCAGTGATGCATTTCATCTTGTGAGCCCTTGGTGACTGCAGCCCTTGGATGGTATATGCCTAATGCCTATATATGACTCCTAAAATAGAACGTGGAAATAAATAAATAACCAAACAATACACTCAGATTCCATTCCCCACACCTGAAGATAAAATAAAGGGAAACAAAAAGCCGGGTGGTCAGGGGCGAGACACATCATGACAGAGTATACATTAAAGATAAGTTATAGTGCAACAAGAGGGCTACAAAGCTTCCACAAAATCATAATTATACGGACACAGACCCCCAAACAATGAGAACAGCCAAAATAACATTATGCAGATAGTATGACATATATCAACGACGGAATCTGATCCAAAAGACAATACAAGAAATCCAACAATCAATTAATCTAATACAGTGCAGGCAAATTCACCCCTACACTGCACCATAGTAATGTGCCCAGTGCCCCGGATCTCAGATGGTACTCTGACAACTCTTCCTGTCATGGACACGTGAGCTTATTGATCTGTTTCGGGGGAGGCTGTTTTACCACAGAGCACATGCTAACCTTATTCTGTACTTTGCACTGTACCACTAGGGCTGACAATCTGCTCTCTCCTGTATAATGTGTGCTGATGCCGCAGCCCCTTCCAGATAGCGTCCCTTCACTGATCCTCAGTCATCCCCTCCATATAGGGAACTAGGGTCCTATAAACCGTCCTGCACTAATCCTGAGTCATCCCCTCCAGACAGGGCCCCATACACCGTCATGCACTGATCCTGAGTCATCCCCTCCATACTGGGCCCCATACACCATCCTGCACTGATCCTGAGTCATCCCCTCCATACTGGGCCCCATACACCATCCTGCACTGATCCTGAGTCATCCCCTCCAGACAGGGCCCTATAAACCGTCCTGCACTTATCCTGAGTGATCCCCTCCAGACAGGGCCCCATACACCGTCATGCACTGACTCCGAGTCATCCCCTCCATACAGGGCCCCATACAGTGTCCTGCACTGATCCTGAGTCATCCCCTCCATACAGGGCCCCATACACCTTCCTGAGTCATTCCCTCCATACAGGGCCCCATACACGGCCCTGCACTGATCCTGAGTCATCCCCTTCAGACAGGGCCCCATACACCGCCCTGCACTGATCCTGAGTCATCCCCTTCAGACAGGGCCCTATACACCGCCCTGCACTGATCCTGAGTCATCCCCTTCAGACAGGGCCCCATACACCGCCCTGCACTGATCTTGAGTCATTCCCTCCATACAGGGCCCCATACACCGTCCTGCACTGATCCTGAGTCATCCCCTCCATACAGGGCCCCATACACTGTCCTGCACTGATCCTGAGTCATCCCCTCCATACTGGGCCCCATACACTGTCCTGCACTGATCCTGAGTCATCCCCTCCATACTGGGCCCCATACACTGTCCTGCACTGATCCTGAGTCATCCCCTCCATACTGGGCCCCATACACTGTCCTGCACTGATCCTGAGTCATCCCCTCCATACTGGGCCCCATACACTGTCCTGCACTGATCCTGAGTCATCCCCTCCATACTGGGCCCCATACACTGTCCTGCACTGATCCTGAGTCATCCCCTCCATACTGGGCCCCATACACTGTCCTGCACTGATCCTGAGTCATCCCCTCCATACTGGGCCCCATACACTGTCCTGCACTGATCCTGAGTCATCCCCTCCATACTGGGCCCCATACACTGTCCTGCACTGATCCTGAGTCATCCCCTCCATACAGGGCCCCATACACTGTCCTGCACTGATCCTGAGTCATCCCCTCCATACTGGGCCCCACACACTGTCCTGCACTGATCCTGAGTCATCCCCTCCATACTGGGCCCCATACACTGTCCTGCACTGATCCTGAGTCATCCCCTCCATACTGTGCCCCATACACTGTCCTGAGTCCTCCCCTCCATACTGGGCCCCATACACTGTCCTGCACTGATCCTGAGTCATCCCCTCCATACTGGGCCCCACACACTGTCCTGCACTGATCCTGAGTCATCCCCTCCATACTGGGCCCCATACACTGTCCTGCACTGATCCTGAGTCATCCCCTCCATACTGGGCCCCATACACTGTCCTGAGTCCTCCCCTCCATACTGGGCCCCATACACTGTCCTGCACTGATCCTGAGTCATCCCCTCCATACTGGGCCCCACACACTGTCCTGCACTGATCCTGAGTCATCCCCTCCATACTGGGCCCCATACACTGTCCTGCACTGATCCTGAGTCATCCCCTCCATACTGGGCCCCATACACTGTCCTGAGTCCTCCCCTCCATACTGGGCCCCATACACTGTCCTGCACTGATCCTGAGTCATCCCCTCCATACTGGGCCCCATACACTGTCCTGCACTGATCCTGAGTCATCCCCTCCATACTGGGCCCCATACACTGTCCTGCACTGATCCTGAGTCATCCCCCTCCATACTGGGCCCCATACACTGTCCTGAGTCATCCCCTCCAAACAGGGCCCCATACACTGTCCTGCACTGATCCTGTGTCATCCCCTCCATACTGGGCCGTATACACTGCAGATATATCTCACACTGACCTTCCTGCTAGGGCGTGATTACATGTGTCATCTTTCCTCAGAATTACATCAGAAAAATGCAGAAAATTACAAAACATAAGAGAAGTCCACTGTTCATGTTGTTCCTGATACTCCACCTTAGCTGGGAAAATAAGGACCTTAGATCGGGGGGTGGGGAATTAAACCTGTCTAATCCTATTGTTAACCTTATAAGAAGCAGCTTCATGTGTGTCTGGCAGCCGCTTATCACCCAGAAATCTACCAGGCCAATCATTCAGATATCTTCAGCTTCTGACATACAGTAGAGCAAACACATTACAGGTTTTTATCATTTGGGGTCTGTAGCAGAGACTCCCAACAACAAAGGTTAAGCTGAGTCTATGTGTGTGGAATGAAAATTATTATATATATTTTTTTTCAATGTTATATCAATATAAAACAATTGTAGAAATATTCCCCTTTTCACAGTGGCTTATGGAGAGCAGAGAATACACTGACATTCCTCTTCTGCATCTCACTTGCCAAACTTTGCTGTGTATACTGGGGCCGAATCCTCAGAGAAGGATTTGAAAGTTATTCCCTCAAGTTTGAAAGTTATCCCTTTATCTATTGCATAGGGGATAACTCCCTAATCACTGCTGGCACCCCTACCAATCCCGAGAAATGGGACTGTGAAGAGCCCTGTGTGAATGGAGCGGTAGTCAATCTTGCCGAGCGCTGCGGTCGGCTGGAATTTGGCACTCCCATAAGAATGAATGGAGCGGCAGTGAGAATGATTGACCAGAGGTCCAATCACACATGGCTTTCCAGATCTGTGCAGTTCCCTGAGTTTGGACCTCCAGTGAATGGAAAATTATCTCCTACCCCATGGAAAAGGGATTACTTACAAACATGATTGATAATACCTCTTATTGCAGTAGTGGAGGTATAGATAAGGTGGGAGAGATACACTTCTTTCACCTGCCAGCTATTCCTCCTGACAACAGCCCCATACACATGCATGTTCGGTTTAGCTGAGCGTGCATGTGTTCTTAACAGGGAATGAGAGTATCAGGTTATCTCCCTGTACAACAATAGGCTCGGGCAGTGAAGTTCAGCACGCTGCATTTTTTTTTTCTGACCACAAAGATGCACCATTTTTGGCCCCCAAAAAAAAACGCATCAGTGGCAAAAACGCATAAAAAACGCATGCATTTTTGTGCAATTACATTCAATGGGTGAAAAACGCAAAGAAAAAATGCAAAAAGAATTGACATGCTGCATCTTCGGCTACGTGCGCACACTGTGTTTTTTTCTAACCGCAAAGATGCAGCGTTTTTGGCCCCCCAAAAAATGCACAAAAACGCATAAAAATACCCATGTGTTTTGATGCATTTTTTGATGCGTTTTTCTCCATTACATTCAATAGGTGAAAAACGCAGGGAAAAACCGCAAAAAGAATTGACATGCTGAATCTTTGTGGTTACCACAAAAACACAGCAAAAAACCCCAAAAAACTGTACTGTGCGGACAGCAAAAATTAAATCTCATACTTTGCTGGGGAATGAAATTCTTGCAGTTTTGAGACCAAAACTGCACTCAAAAAACGTGCAAAAAACGCAGCGCGCGCACATAGCCTAATCCTTCTTTTCCTCTTTCGGGGCACAGTCTGATGGCCTTCTTTATTCTTCTGTGGGCTGATCTTGCTGATATTGGATATGAATTAGATGGTCACATGATCCCGCAAAAATCAGTGAATTTGGACAACTTTTATAGCAAATTTTAACTCTTGTTGTGGACGACATAGGAAGCACGGCCCCTGATAGAGTGCCATGGCTCATGCACAGGGAAAGATAAGCTCCATGCTCCTCTGACAAGCCTCCCAAAAGATCTCCCCTGATGAATCAATTCTGAGGAAACGCGTCGGGAAGGGAAGGAGAGCATCTGAGCACCTATGTGGATCTGTACCAGGGGCTTTGTGAGAAATCTTTAAACTATATACCCCAAATTTAAAGCTGGGTTCACACATAGCGACAGCGACAACAACGTCGCTGTTACGTCACCATTTTCTGTGACGCAACAGCGACCTTGTAAGTCGCTGTTATGATCGCTGCTTAGCTGTCAAACACAGCAGAAGCATCAGCGATCATAACGTCACGCGTCGCTGTGCTACATGTGCAGAGAGTAGGCAGCCGCGCACACTGCTTAGCGCTGGCTCCCTGCTCTCCTAGCTACAGTACACATCGGATTAATTAACCCGATGTGTACTGCAGCTACATGTGCAGAGAGCAGGGAGCCGCGCACACTACTTAGCTCTGGCTCCCTGCTCTCCTAGCTACAGTACACATTGGGTTAATTACCCGATGTGTACTGCAGCTACATGTGCAGAGGGGAGCCGGCACTGGCAGCGAGAGCAGCGGACGCTAGTAACGAAGGTAAATATCGGGTAACCAGGGAAAGGTCTTCCCTTGGTTACCTGATGTTTACCCTGGTTACAGCTTACCGCAGCTGCCAGACGCCGGCTCCTGCTCCCTGCTCGCTTCATTTCGTCGCTCTCTCGCTGTCACAGACAGCGATGTGTGCTTCACAGCGGGAAAGCGACGACCAAAAAATGAAGCTGGACATTCAGCAACGAGCGGCAACCTCACAGCAGGGGCCAGGTCGTTGCTGGATGTCAAACACAGCGACAGCGACGGGACGTCGCTGCAACGTCACAGAAAATGGTGACGTAGCAGCGACGTCATTGTCGGCGTCTCTGTGTGTGACACCACCCTAAGGTAATATCCACATAATTTGTCTAGCAAAAGGGACTGGTCATTATATGACATCCTAAATTTTGCCAGAAGCATTTTCAACAATTTGAGGTAATACAGCCATTTCTCCACAAATCATATGACATCTTTTTGCTAAATAATTAAAGTTGTCGTGCTAGAATCATTTTTGACTGCATTTGGCCCCTTTCACACGTCAGTGATTCTGGGACGTTTGTGCTTTTTTTTAAACGTACCAGAATCACTGACATACGCAGACCGATTATAATGAATGGGTCTGCTCACACGTCAGTGATGTTTCACTGACCATGTCTCCGTGCAGCGTTCACGCGTGTCCGTGATTGCCGCACGGAGACATGTCCATTTTTTTCTGGCATCACTGATGTCCCACGGACCACGCAGTGGTGTGGTCCGTGAAACACGTGCCAGAAAAAAACGTGCTTTTAAAATAAAAAACATTTTTACTCACCCGGCTCCAGCGATGTCCTCTGCAGCCCATGCAGCTTGCTGCTTCTGAGCCGGCTTATTACTGTCGCGCATATTCATGATGCACGACACAGCCGACCCGGAAGCAGCTGCTGCGTGGGTCAGCGCCGGCCGGATGCTGCAGCGCGGGAGCGATCAGCACCATGGAAAGCGGGAGCGGGCGCAGGTGAGTTGATTTCTAAGTGCAATCACGGGCCACGGAGAACGGAGCCCGGATTGCACTTAGACAACCCACGTGTGCCGTGATTCACGGCACACGGAGGGACATGTGCGTGTTTTACACGCCAGTGAAAAACGTCAGTGTTTTTCACTGACGTGTGAAACGGGCCTTTCACTGGGTTTAGGTTTATTTCAACCAAAAATGACCCCTTGATATATGAATTAATACCCAATTGAACTTTTAACTTTACTTTTGTGGTATTTGATCTTATGGTGTTTCTTCGGACTAATGTCCTTTTAATATATTAATTAAAAGTTATTTTTTATTACCATTTGCTGACACAAATTTTAACTCTTTACACACATACACACATTTACTCTGGCAGATGATCCAGAGAAGTGAGATCAGGTAGGATGGGGCTGCACAATTTGCATTGGAATAGACTTTTATAAGAAGACGCATTAAGGCTATGTGCACACGCTGCGTTTTTTTGACGCTGCGTTTTTGGCCGCTAAAAACGCACAAAAACGCACCCGTGGCAAAAAAATGCATGCTTTTTTAACACGTTTTGGTTTTTGATCTCTGCGTTTTTCTGCATTTTTCCAATGCATTGCATGGGTGGAAAACACAGAAAAACGCAGGAAACAATTGACATGTCCATTTTTTTAAAGCTCAAAAACGCAGCTTAAAAAAAAAAGTTGTGTGCGGACAGCAAAAATGAAAACTCAGACTTTGCTGGGGAAGCAAAGTCATGCAGTTTTGAGGCCAAAAATGCACCCGAAAAACGCGCAAAAACGCACTGTGTGCACATAGCCTAACACCTGATGACGGGGGATTGAAGATGGACAAGACCTGGATTGGACCAAATATTAAGGAGTGAGATCATCGAGCTTAGTGCGTATAGTGACTGGCTGTAACTTTCCATCATCCTTCCACACCCTCCAGTATTATTCTCCTGGTGTTGCTGACTCCACCACCCATTCTGTCCTCTAATATATAAGATCTGCCCAGCGCCGGCAGATGACTGCATATATTATTCATGTCACATTGGGCTGAGCCGTCTCTGTCCTCCTCTGAGGGAACATTCTGATTGTAAATGAGGTTCTGCATTAAAACCTGCACCTTTCATCCATTCAGGAGCGCAACAAGTACAACAAACCTGTAATCTCTGCCGATATGTCAGGAACTGCATCTTTAGCACCAGAATCACTCAACTCACAGGAATCCCCCGAAAAATTAGCCACCTACAGGGGAAAATAAGTATTTGATACATTGTCAATTTTGCACCTACAAAGAATGGAGAGGTCTGTAATTTTTATCGCAGGTACATTTCAACTGTGACAGACAGAATCCCCCACAAACAAAATCCAGAAAATGACATGGTTTAATTTTTAAAGAATTAATTTGCATTTTATTGCATGAAATAAGATTTTGATACAATAGAAAAACAGATCTTAAAGAGGACCCACCACCAGGATTTTGCTATATGAACTAAAAGCAGTGCCATACTGGCACCAAGTACCTGAATCCAGGCATACCTGTTGTAGAAAGATCGGATGCTTGGTTGCAGAATTATCTTTAACGTTGCAGAAATGCACTGCACTTTGATTGACAGGTGCAAGGGAGCCAGACCTTTGTGGGTTGGGTCCTCGCTGTTAAGTCCTCCTCCAGCTTTCTCTATGATGTGCCCCCTTTTCTTTATTGGAATCTTGTACCGCGCCACCATTGCTGTTGGCAGCGGTGCGTGCGTATTGACCGAGTGATGCTGTCTTCATTAAAATGGCGCCTGAGTCCACGCATGTGCGAACCGAAGTCTCCAGCGCCACTTTATTGAAGACACTGCAGTGAAGACTATGAGCGGCAGGGGCGCGCGCGCAGATGTAAATAAAATAATAAATCTGCACACTCGCCTTTGCTTCTCATAGTCTCCACTGCAGTGTCTTGAATAAAATGTCACCAGAGATTATGGTTCGTGCATGCGTGGACTTTGGCGCCATTTTAATGAAGACAGCATCACTCGGTCAATACGCACGCACCGCTGCCAACAGCAATGGTGGCGCGGTACAAGATTCCAATAAAGAAAAGGGGGCACATCATAGAGGAAGCTGGAGGAGGACTTAACAGCGAGGACCCAACCCACAAAGGTCTGGCTCCCTTGCACTGAGTCACTGTGTACATATGCAAGCGCTGCCGCCAACAACAATGGTGGTGCTGCGTGAGATTCAAATAAAGAAAAGGGGGGCACATCATAGAGGAAGCTGGAGGTGGACTTTACAGTGAGGACCCAACCCACAAAGGTCCACCCTCATTACACCTGTCAAAGTGTAGTGCTTTTCTGCAACTTTGATTAATGATATTACTGCAACCATGCATCAGATCTTTCTAAAAAACAGGTATGCCTGGATTCAGGTACTTGGTGCCAGTATGACACTGCCTTTACTTCATATTGCAAAATCCTGGTGGTTGGCTCAGTGGCATTTAATTTTTTGTGTCTCGGGCTGACATTTTTAATGGTACCATTTTTGCTCCTATGCTACTTTTTGATCGCCTGTTGTTGCATTTTGCGCAAAATTTGCGGCAACCAAAAAACTTAATTTTGGCATTTGGTAAACGGCGTAGCGGCAAAAAAATTTCAATGAAATTGATTTTATATTTTGATAAATCGGGCGTTTCTGAACGCGGCAATACCAAATGTGTGTATATTTTTATTTTTTTAAGCCTTTAATTTTCAATGTGGTGAAAAGGGGTTGATTTGAACTTATGTTTTTTTATTTATTTTTTTTAATTTTTCAACACTTTTTTTTTTTACGTTTTTATCTTTATTTCACTAGGTCCCCTAGGGGACTATAAGAATCAGCTGTCTGATAGCTCATTCATTTCTCCCGATCAGAGCAGCACCGCTCAGACTGGGAGAAATGATCATCTATTGTAACAGGCAGTACTCGGCTGTTGCTGTTTCTTACAGGACCTGAGTCATGTGAGCTACAGGAGTCATCACATGACCCTGTGCTGCCATAATAACCATCGGATCCACGTGACCACATCACGTGACTTCCGGTGGCAACCTTTGAGTACAGGTCTACCATGATCTTCGTTAATATGGCGCTGTCACATCTTGACAGCGCCATTTAAAGAAGTTGTCCAGTTACCAAAACTGATTTTTTTTTTTCTGATAAATCTTGCTAATATGTGCCCCTCAACACATCTATTATGTTTTTTCAGCAAAATTACCTTTTATTGTGCTCTAGCAGCACATGCTCATTGCTGGCTCCAGCTCTGATGGGGTTAATCTCTCCTCTGACTTTTTGTGTTCAGTTCCTACAAGTACCAGAATTCTTTGTGGCTCTAGGGCGGTGTCTAAAACACCCACTGTGTGTAACACCCCCCTCAGCTCTCCACCCAAAGCCTCCTCCCTGCCTCTTCCCTGTGTGGATGCACTGAGAGAAATCACACAGAGACAGCAGCAGCTCCCAGCTCTGCACACAACCAGGGGAAGAAAGTGTGTGTGAGTGTGAGGGAGTGTGTATGTGTGAGTGTGAGTGTTAGTACAGAAATTATGATTATTAGCCGGCGCAACATGTGAAAAAATAATTGGGGGAAAAAAAGTGACGGGGTGATGAGATTGCTTTTTTCCCTCTTGCCTAGTCTGTGTGTCGAGCGTATCATCCGCAAACCGCATATGACCGGATCCTGTGGATTAAATGTGCAGCGCATGCAACCGTTATTTTACCGGATCTTTCTGCAGCGGGACACAGAATTTATTGGCCGGCGCTGGAGTCAGCTGACTCCTGATCTCACAGCCCGCACACGCTGCAATGGCTGCAGGTGGGCTCATTCACATGACCGTTTCGTTTGTCCTGGTCAGTTCCTGTTTTTTTGCGGCCCCACAGACAGGACCATCTTTTCAATGTCTTTTGTGTAGGATCGGATGGTACACGGTAGCACTTCCATGTGCATCCGATCCTACAAAAAAACCACATTGGATGCCGTATGTCCGCTCCGTTATTATGGAACATGTCCTATTCTGTTCCGTAATAACGAACCGTGACTCAATACAAGTCAATGGGTCCGCAAAATTCCCGGAAGCAACACGGAAGCACTTCCATGTGACTTCCGTTGGGTGCCCGTGCAGTCAGTGTACCGCTCCATCCCCAGCCCCGCGGCTGCCCGCTCAGCAGTGTCAGCAGCGGCCCGCACTGCGGTGTCAGCAGCCGCGGGGATGACAAGCACTACCGTCAGGAGGTTAGTAAGTTCATTACATACGGTGATGAAGTCCTGCCCTCCTGACGTCAGCGGTCGTCACTGCCTTCTATGCCCACCGCTTGTCACATCACCTCTCGCTGTCGACCCGAGACTGTGACTAGTGGTGATGTCACGGGCCGCTCGCGATACTTTGTTTGTGAAGGCGGCGGTCATCGCAGGTAATATACCTCGCTAACCTCCTGATAGCAGCACTCGTCATGCCCTGCAGTGACCTGGGCTGACCTATTGATGTTAGCTTAGGTCACTGCACGGCTCTCCCAGCAAATAGGGAACATTCTGTTCTTCATTGACTGGGACATTGACTATGGTATGGATCATCGTGGGACCCCGTTGTATTACACCAGAGCTGGATTTGTTTTTCTTTCTAATAAATTGGTGAAAGAGGGAATGTGTTGGGGAGTGTTTTTTCAAATAAAAATGTGTTTGTTGTCTATTTTTTTTTTTTTTTATTACTGCATGGGTTGGTGATGTCGGGTATCTGATACACACCTGACATTACTAACTCCAGGGCTTGATGCCAGGTGACATTACACATCTGGTATTAACCCCATATATTACCCCGTTTGCCACCGCACCAGGGCAACGGGATGAGCTGGCGTGAAGCACCAGGACTGGCACATCTCTAATGGATGCGCTACTTCTGGGGCGGCTGCAGCCTGCTATTTTTAGGCTGGGGAGTGTCCAATAACGGTGAACCTCCCTAGTCTGAGAATACCAGACCACAGCTGTCCGCTTTACCTTGGCTGGTGATCCAATTTCGGGGGACCCCGTGTTTTTTGTTTTAAATTATTTAGTTAATTTAAAATAACAGTGTGGGGGGGCCTCTGTTTTGGATTACCAGCCAAGGTGAAGCTGCCAGCTGTGGTTTGCAGGCTGCAGCCGTTTGCTTTACCCTAGCTGGCTACAAAAGATAGGGGGACCGCATGTCATTTTTTTTTATTTATTTTTTGGCTAAATACAAGACTAAGCACCTTAGTGCTACATGACAGTCACACAAGGGTGCCAGCTTAGAATATGCAGGGGGTAGGACATTATATATGTCTTTCTTATCTATCTATCCAGCCCTCTATTCATTCATTCATTCATCAATCTATCCCTCTGTCTCTATATCTATCTATCTATCCATCTCTATATCTACTTATCTATTTATCTTTCTTGCTGCTTCCGTTTTTTGCGGTCCGCAAAAAAAAACGGAAGGCACGCAGATGTCACACGGATGCCACTAGGATGCATCCGTGAAAAAAAAGGACCGTTTTTTGTGGCCCGCAAAAACGGAACGGTCATGTGAATGTAGCCTTAACAGCAGTCGCTGCCTGCTGCCGATCACATGTGACCGTGTGCGGGCTGTGTGTGCGGGCTGTGTGTACAGGAGTTCAGCTGAGTTCAGATCAGCTGACTCAAGTGTCGGCCGATCAGGCTGGGGCCACACGGGGATTACTGCGATCCCCTCGCATTACACTCGGCTCACGCTCAGTACAGCAGAGCCGAGTGTCATGCGTGTGTCCCTGCGACTGAGGTCCGACTGTGCGAGCAGACCTCAGCTGCGGGGGGGCGGTCCGCCACTCGAGGGGTGGGCCAGCACTGAGGAGGGGTGGGAGGGATTTCTCTCCCTCTCTCCTCCGTAGTCCACCGATGTACCGCAAGTGCAGTGCGATTTTTCTCTCACCACATACACTTGAATGGGTAAAAGAGAGAGTCTTGCATTACAGTTGTAGCATGCTGCGATTGTTTTCTCCGTCCAATTAGGGCGGAGAAAATAATCGCTCATGTGCGCTGACACACAGGCTAATATTGGTCTGAGTGGAATGCGATGTTTTATCGCACTCCACTCGCACTGTGTTTCTCGCCGTGTGGCTTAGACCTTACTTGTTCTATGTCCCCCTGCATCCATCGCAGCGTGTGCGGGCTGGAGTTCAGCTGAGTTCAGATCAGCTGACTCCAGTGCTGGACTGAACTCCACTGACCTCACAGCCCGTACACGCTGCAATGGATGCAGGGGGACACAGAACAAGTAATCGTCCGACACTGGAGTCACCTGATTACTTGGGATGAATTGAGCAGTAAAATACTCTGGTGCTCGATGGGCGAATCCCATGTCGATTTTTTTTTTAAAAAATTCATTAAAAATAAAAAAAATAAAAAAATCACATTGTTTGTGGGCTCCCGCTGCATTTTCTATTGCTAAGGGTAACCCAAGCAGCTACTGGCTGCTAACCCCCGCTGCTTGGTGTTACTTTCACTGGCAATAGAAATCCAGGGAAGCATTTTTTTTTTATTATTATAAAGGTTTTTGCCTGAAAACTTTTTTAAAAAAATGACGTGGGCTTCGCCATATTTTTGTATGCTAGCCAGGTACAGCAGGCAGCTACAGGCTGCCCCCAACCCCCAGCTGCCTAATTGTACCCAGCTAGGAACCAAAAATATAGAGAAGCCCCTTTTTTTTTTATTGCATGAATTTCATGAAATAATTAAAAAAAAAAAAAAAGACGTGGGCTTCGCCGAATTTTTGAGTCCAGCCAGGTACAACTAGGCAGCTGGGGATTGGAATCCGCAGTGCAGGGTGCCCAAGCTTTCTGGGCACCCCCTCTGCGAATTGCAGTCCGCAGCCACCCCAGAAAATGGCGCTTTCATAGAAGCGCCATCTTCTGGCGCTGTATCCAACTTTTCCAGCTGCCCTGGTGACTGGTGGCTCACTGGGTAATAATGGGGTTAGGGCTAGCTGTAAATTATAAGCTGGCCCTAAGCCCAAAATTCATGGGGTCACGCCAATATTAGACATGGCCACCATGAATTTCTAGTAAAGATTAAAAAAACACAACACACAGAAAAATATTTTTATTAGAAATAAAACACAACACAATTAGTGACTCCATCTTTATTGAAATAAAGAACCCCCCTCCACAGTAATCCTGGGTCAAGGGTCCCGCGCCGTCCAATCCGGATCCAATATCATCTGATCGGTTTGCTGGAAGGCAAAGCGATCAGATGATGTCCGGTTAAAGGACATGAATCACACGACACAGCAGCTGATTGTATAAAAGCCGGTTATACAATCAGCTGATGCATCAGTGAAAAAAAAAAACCATACTCACTTATGTGCTGATTACTGACAGCTCCTGGAGCGATCGGACGGGAGTCTGATCCCATCAGATTGCTGCCGGTAATCAGCTGATGAAGTCTCCTGACGGCATCAGCTGATAGCCAGCCGGGCGCTAAAAAGATGGCATCACCGCGAGACTACGATCAGCTGATGCGTCAGGTGACCGCATCAGGTGATCAGCGCCAGGTCCTTCAGGCATCAGACATGCCCGGAGAGTCTGCACACAGCCGGAGCGGCGGTCCTGGGAGAGGAGCTGGGAGCGGACATGGTACCGGGAGTCTGCAGACAGGTGAGTATGACATTTTTTTTTTCTATTGTTCACTTTTGATTTAGCAGCTGCCTCCATCTCCCGCCCGTACATTGCGCCGCACGGGAGCTGACATTGCACCGGACGGGAGATGGAAGCGGTGGTGACGGTACCGGGAGGATTCATGCTTCTGTGTTTAATGACAGAAGGAATCCTCTTCCTGTACATGTCACTTTACTACCCACCCCTTGCGTTTATAGCTGCGTTTTTAGTCATAGAAACGCACTAAAACGCAGCTATATTTGCAAATTGTGTTTTTCATTGCGTTTTTGAACATCTCATTCAACTCAATGGGTGTAAAACGCAGTGAAAAAACACAAAAATAATTGACATGCTGCGTTTTTGTGGGCACCACAAAAATGCAGCTGAAAAAAATGCTGTGTGCAGACAGCAAAAATGAAAACTCATAGACTTTGCTGGGGAAGCAAAGTCATGCAGTTTTCTGAGCAAAAACGCAGCGAAAAACGCACTGTGTGAACTTACCCTTAGTTGGTGACATGCAGCACCGCAGGTGACAGAGCAGAGCAAGTTGGTGACATGCTCTGCTCTGACACATAGTGTGCTGCATGTCACTAACTGTATCCACTCTGGGACTTGTTGTGCAGGTGACTGGATGATACATGTCACTTACTTGCTCCACTCTGTGACTTCTGCTGCATTGTACCAACTGAATACACTCTCACCTGAACAAGTCTCAGAGTGGGGCAGTTAGTGACATGTAGCATCCGGTCACCTGCACAACAAGTCCCAGAGTGGAGACAGATAGTGACATATAGCACACTATGTGTCAGAGCAGAGCATGTCACTGTCTCCACTCTGGGACTTGTTGTGCAGGTGACCGGATGCTACATGTCACTGTCTCCACTCTGGGACTTGTTGTGCAGGTGACCAGATGCTACATGTCACTAACTGTCTCCACTCTGCGACATGTTGTGCACGTGACCGGATGCTACATGTCACTAACTGTCTCCACTCTGGGACATGTTGTGCACGTGACCGGATGCTACATGTCACTAACTGTCTCCACTCTGGGACATGTTGTGCACGTGACCGGATGCTACATGTCACTAACTGTCTCCACTCTGTGACTTGTTGTGCAGGTGAGAGTGTATACAGTTGTTACTATGCAGCAGAAGTCACAGAGTGGAGCAAGTTAGTGACATGTATCATCCAGTCACCTGCACAACAAGTCCCAGAGTGGAGACAGTGTCATGCTCTGCTCTGACACATAGTGTGCTATATGTCACTAACTTGCTCCACTCTGTGACTTCTGCTGCATAGTAACAACTGTATACACTCTCACCTGCACAACAAGTCCCAGAGTGGAGACAGTTAGTGACATGTAGCATCCGGTCACCTGCACAACAAGTCCCAGAGTGGAGACAGTGACATGCTCTGCTCTGACACATAGTGTGCTATATGTCACTATCTGTCTCCACTCTGGGACTTGTTGTGCAGGTGACCGGATGCTACATGTCACTAACTGTCTCCACTCTGTGACTTGTTGTACAGGTGACAGAGTGGAGCAGATTGTCCCATGCAGCGTCCGGTCACCTGTGCTGCTGGTAGGAGCACATGATCACACTGCTGACACCACCCGCTCTCCTGACAACTGAGCACAGCGGGCGGGTGGACAGTGTGATCACATACTTGCGTGACAGGGGGGATTTCAGTGCAGGAAACCCCCCCTGTACTCCACACTGGAGCCCATACCTCCCACAGCTGACCGATGGTAAGCGGCGCGCTCTGCCTTCACCGCTCCACACTGGCGTCCTCCGGATCCTCCCCTCGATGCTGGGCTGTGACGTGCGGTAGTCACCGCCCACAGCCCTGTCACTCAGTGTGAGTGGTGCCAGCCTCCTCTGACGTAAGCGTCAAGTTTGAAAGCCCGGAAATGCCGGGACGTCAGAGGATGCTGGCGGCCACAACTCCAGGGGGTCATGTGACAGGCACTGAGCGTGCAGGATAGCGCCGCTCAGTGCCAGAACTGGAAATACAAGCCAATGGAGAAGATGCATACAATGGCAAGTGACACTCATTGGGAAAATAAAAAAAATGGGTGAACCACCCCTTTAAGGGGTTAACAGGTATGGGTGGATAGAGATTACACTCGTACCTGCGAGGCACACATGTCAGCTGTACAAATCAGCTGACGTATGCACGGATCCCTGTCTGCAGCCCGAAGCAGTGAAGAATCAACAACAAGTGGGACACAATTGTGAAATTGAACGAAATTTATTGCTTATTTTAAACTTTTATAAAAAATAATAAACTGAAAATTAGGGCGTGCAATATTATTCGGCCCCTTTAAGTTAATACTTTGTAGCGCCACCTTTTGCTGCGATTACAGCTGCAAGTCGCTTGGGGTAGGTCTCTATCAGTTTTGCACATCGAGAGACTAAAATTCTTGCCCATTCTTCCTTTGCAAACAGCTGGACTTTGACTTGGCCATTCTAACACCTGGATACGTTTATTTGTGAACCATTCCATTGTAGATTTTGCTTTATGTTTGGGATCATTGTCTTGTTGGAAGACAAATCTCCGTCCCAGTCTCAGGTCTTTTGCAGACTCCAACAGGTTTTCTTCAAGAATGGTCCTGTATTTGGCTCCATCCATCTTCCCATCAATTTTAACCATCTTCCCTGTCCCTGCTGAAGCAAAGCAGGCCCAAACAATGATGCTGCCACCACCATGTTTGACAGTGGGGATGGTGTGTTCAGGGTGATGAGCTGTGTTGCTTTTATGCCAAACATATCGTTTGACATGGTGCTCAAATCGTTCGATTTTGGTTTCATCTGACCAGAGCACCTTCTTTCACATGTTTGGTGCATCTCCCAGGTGGCTTGTGGCAAACTTTAAACAACACTTTTTATGGATATCTTTGAGAAATAGCTTTCTTCTTGCCACTCTTCCATAAAGGCCAGATTTGTTCAGTATATGACTGATTGTTGTCCTATGGACAGACTCTCCCACCTCAGCTGTAGATCTATGCAGTTCATCCAGAGTGATCATGAGCCTCTTGGCTGCATCTCTGATCAGTCTTCTCTTTGTTTGAGATGAAATTTTTAAGGGACGGCCGGATCTTGGTAGATTTGCAGTGGTATGATACTCCTTCCATTTCAATATGATCGCTTGCACAGTGCTTCTTGGGATGTTTAAAGTTGTGGAAATCTTTTTGTAACCAAATCTGGCTTTAAACTTCTCCACAACAGTATCACGGACCTGCCTGTTGTGTTCCCTGGTCTTCATGATGCTATCTGCGCTTTTAACAGAACACTGAGACTATCTCGGAGCAGGTGCATTTATATAGAGACTTGATTACACACAGGTGGCTTATATGTATCATCATCAGTCATTTAGAACAACATTGGATCATTCAAAGATCCTCAATGAACTTCTGGAGTGAGTTTGCTGCACTGAAAGTAAACGGGTCGAATAATATTGCACGCCACAATTTTCAGTTTATTCTTTTTTACAAAAGTTTAAAATAAGCAATACATTTCGTTCAACTTCACAATTGTGTCCCACTTGTTGATTCTTCACCATAACATTAAAATATTTTATGTTTGAAGCCTGAAATGGGAAAAGGATGACAAATTCAAAGGGGCCGAATACTTTCGCAAGGCACGGTATATATATCCCTCCTGGGAACATACATCACTGGAGGGGCCGGGGGCATATGAATATATCACAGTAGGAGCTGGGGAGATATTTTTATATATATATATATATATATATATATATATATATATATATATATATATATATATTTTTATATACATATATATACATACACATACATACATACACACACATCACAGGAGGGGATGGGGACACATACACACACACATCACAGGAGGGGATGGGGACATAAACACACATCAAAGCAGGAGGGACTGGGGCATATACACATCACAAGAGGGGCTGGGGCTAGGACAGTACTGCTGGGCACGGACAGAACTGGCGGTGGCACGGACAACACTAGAGGGGCACAAACAGGACTGGAGGACATGAACAGGACTGAGGGAGCACAGACAGCACTGGGGGGTGTGGCACACAGCACCGGGAGGCACGAGGCTCACAGCACCGGGAGGCACGAGGCTCACAGCACCGGGAGGCACGAGGGTCACAGCACCGGGAGGCACGAGGGTCACAGCACCGGGAGGCACGAGGCTCACAGCACCGGGAGGCACGAGGCTCACAGCACCGGGAGGCACGAGGCTCACAGCACCGGGAGGCACGAGGCTCACAGCACCGGGAGGCACGAGGCTCACAGCACCGGGAGGCACGAGGCTCACAGCATCGGGAGGCACGAGGCTCACAGCATCGGGAGGCAGGAGGCTCACAGCACCGGGAGGCAGGAGGCTCACAGCACCGGGAGGCAGGAGGCTCACAGCACCGGGAGGCAGGAGGCTAACAGCACCGGGAGGCAGGAGGCTCACAGCACCGGGAGGCAGGAGGCTCACAGCACCGGGAGGCAGGAGGCTCACAGCACCAGAAGGCAGGAGGCTGACTGCATCGGGAGGCAGGTGGCTCAGTACCGGAAGGATGCTCACAGCAAAAATGCAGGAGGCTCACAGCAGAGAGGCAGAAGGCTCACAGCAGAGAGGCAGGAGGCTCACAGCAGAGAGGCAAGAGGCTCACAGCAGAGAGGCAGGAGGCTCACAGCAGAGAGGCAGGAGGCTCACAGCAGAGAGGCAGGAGGCTCACAGCAGAGAGGCAGGAGGCTCACAGCAGAGAGGCAGGAGGCTCACACAGCAGAGAGGCAGGAGGCTCACACAGCAGAGAGGCAGGAGGCTCACACAGCAGAGAGGCAGGAGGCTCAAAGCAGGGAGGCATGAGACCATGGGCCGAAGGTTCCCCACCCCTGATCTAGCTGAAGCAAGAAAGGGGCTGGAATCGGCGGGCCTGTGGTCTGCGGGCGGCCCCGGGCAGAGATTAGCACCCCCCCAGGCTGGGATCAGCGGGCAGGCCACCCCACCACCTCACCCCCCACCGGTGATTGTCTTCAGCTTACAGCGCTTACCTGTCCTCGTTGGCTGCTGCGTCTTCGCCACCTCCGCAGCACTGTGATGAGGTGCAGAGTGATGACCTCATCACATTGGGCTGCGGGATGATGCACCGCCTTCCTGCTCCACTTGCTTCCGGCCACATGGCTAATTTGCATGTGATGCCCTAGAAGGGCTTCGCCTGCAACTTAGCAGTGTGTGCAGTGGATGAAACAACACAGCCGTGCCCCTCTGCTGCGGCTGTGACTGGGGCCCGGTGAAGAGGGGGCCTGGCCTGCCCGGGGCTTAACAAAGCCAAGTAATTACCCCGGGCCTGGCCGGGCCCCCTCTTTTCACCAGGCCCGGTACATCAGTCACAGTAGTAATGCCCTGATGGTGGCCCTGCTTCTAGGAGAGACTGGTGCACTTCACAAAATAGATGACATCATGAGGAAATATGATTATGTGGCAATACTGAAGTAACATCTCAAGACATCAGTCAGGAACATAGAGCTTGGGTGGAAATGTAACCAGTTTGGCAGTATGCTTTGGGTCAAAGTGGGTTAATAAAGTGGGATAATAAAGTCAATATTTTCAAGTGGCAATCACAAAGCCCTGATCTCAGTCCTATTAAAAAATTATGGGCAAAGCTGAAAAGGCAAGTGTGAGCAAGTGTGACGCCCTGGACCCAAGGGGTCACAGGTAACAACACCAACCACATTACACCCCCCCCCCATCCCCTGTGAGGATACAGCCGTCACCCGAAAGGGATACCTGATGCCTCCCTCAGGGCCAGTAGGGCACACCAGGTAGGCGGAGTCAGGCGGAAAGGTACGCCCACCGAGAAGACTACTGTCCTGAGGCAGGAAATACAGTTAGTCTAGTGTTGAGAGTGACAGTGAGAGGAATGGAGTTGTAGAGCTGTCAGGGACCCGGGTAGGAGCCTGGGACCCTTGAAACTTCAGGCAGGCAGACGGTGTTGGCCGTCTGCAGGAGTACCGGTACAGCAACCGGCAGAACCGTAGGGACCGGGCCAGGGTTGGAGCCCGCCGGCCCTGAACCGGGGAGTCAACCGTGTACCGGAGCACCAGAAACCGGGTACTCAGACCCCGTCCTAGCTTAGAAGCCACTGAGTTTAGGCAAATTGACTGATTGCTGGCTGGACCTCACGGGTTCATCCACACCCAAAGTCCCGAAAGAAGGCAAAAGCCCACCGATACCGGGTGAGTGCCACCGCCAAGGGCCAAACACCCGACAGGCCAGCGCCTGCGGGCAACCGAGAGCTCCTCCGGCAGCTCAACGCCGGGGAGCGGGCTACCACTGTCCAGGCAGAGGAGCCGAACCGAGCCGAAACCACAAGAGGTGCAAGGGAAAGGGGCCACCATCAACCTCACAGAGGACACAAGCAGCCGGTTGCGGGACCCGACCATACCCATACTCGTGCCACCGACAACCCGAGCTCGGACCTCGAGCGGCTCGGCCCGAGCAGCGGAGAAGCGGCCGGGCCCCTCTCAGGGTGGTACACAAGCAACCTTTGCCCCCTAAACCTGCACCCTGTCATTGTGTCTGCATCTGAACTGGAGGGTGATGACCTGAGGAGCTCACTGACTGCTTTGTTGGGGTTATTGGACTAGTTTATTATCCAAGGAGTCCTGTGAGGATCGTCTCTATCGTATGCTTCTTGAGGCTTGAGATAAGTGACTAATTTTGTGTACCCTAATGAGTGGCTGCTTTTCACCCCTTTGAATCTATTCCCATTATTATATGCATAAATAACCTGGCTAATCCCGGTTACCCAGGTGGGTGACAGAGATCTGGGACTGTTTTTTTAGGCCCTCTATCTACTGGATTTAGTTTAGAGATATTGGGATTATACAGATTCAGGGACTACTGGCTTCTTAGTTTTGCATGGGACTACCAGCATTTACTATTGCTTATTTGTTGTCTTTTTTGAACTAACCTTTATTCCACTCCTGAAGAACCTCAGATAGATGAGGGGAAACGCGTCGGGTGGTTTCTGATAGGAGCCGCTTATATCCAACTAGGTGGTTTTTTTCTTGGGGTGAGCCTAGGGCACTAGAAGGGCTAGCCCCCCCCCACATGTACCCTTGGATATCTGATTTAACTTATATTTATATTGATATATATGTTGGGTATTCCCCCTTTTTTAATACTGAATATAAATAAAGATTTGTAATTTTAGGAGTTTTTTCTATAATTTTACACAAGCAACCTACAAACATGGCTCAGGTACACCAGTTCTGTCAGGAGGTGTCTTGCTAAATTCTACTAAAAAGGGCTCTGAAAGCCCGTACTTACGAAGCGCTCACGGATATCCTAATCAGGCACGAATACTAAGATTCTTTATAGCAAGATATTATTTATTTTAATAGCACATGAATAATCAATGGTACATAGATAGGCATTAGAACTACTTTATAGTCATAGAATCTTATACAATAACAGAAGTATGCATCAATATGACCGTATGTTGTAGCATGCCTTTCTCATCCGAGGGACTTGATTAGTGAGAAGGAAACAACATGACATCTGCATCACAGGAACAGTGTGTCCACTTGAGCGTCCTGGAAATGTCCCCATCTCATTAAGCGAGTCCGGTGTTTTTATAGGAAACTTTGTACGTCGTGTGCACTGAGTGGTGAATTGGTGACCAGCATGTGACAGCTGAGTCATGTTCATGTAACTTGACCACAAGCTGCTGTGGGCACCAGTAGCTTCCTGCACATTTTGCCAGTTGACCACTGGCCGACCACAGTTTCCTGGAGATATTGCAATGAGCCATAAATGTTACATGCCAGTTTCCTTACATCTGTTGTCAACTAACCACGAGTTTCCTGACTGTTGAACTGTAAACGTTACTTCCTCATAATCGTGGTTTGTTCAAGATCTGCTAACACGTACGCTTTGGTCATGGTGAAAACTGGGTCAGCCAGAGGACATCTCTCTCTGATACTGAATTATTGATGGATCAAATAATATCTGGGATCAATATTTTTTGATTATGTTCCCTATCTAATCACACTCATTCTTCAGTCATATCACATTGGTATCACAATCGGTCCTTGATCCCAGGGATAATTTTCCATCATCAGTATTCCACTAGAGGAAGATCACTCGGAAAACACCATACCATGACCAAAAAGTATCGCTTGCCACAAATTTTGTTTTCTTGGTTTGTTTAAATAAACGTTGAATCACAAATATAATCACTTTCACTACTATGTATATTAAAACTAAAAGCAATATTATCTGAAAAGGTCCCTTGAATATCATGTGTTTTGGCATTTGCTCGATATTCAGAGGAATTATTACACATTAAATTTCCCGATATGTTACTAAAAGTTTCACTAGTCCCATTTATGAACATATTGGCATAAGGCCATAACATATCATGAATTATCCTTTCCACTAACCTGGGTTTAAAAGCATCTACAGTATTTATAGCTGTCCCAAAACTTTTTATATTCCTCATAGCGATGAATCCCAGGTTAGTCAGTCCAGTCTTATTTCTTGGTACCCAAATTCCTCCCTTAAAAGCCTGATATTGTAAATTGGTGACTGCTGCATTCAAATTGCCTTGCCACCATGGAAAATTGATCCATCCTACTACGGGAATGGGTAGTATTCCATAGACGAACATTTCGAGTGTCTTTATATGCAAGATGATCAGAACAACTTTTCAACTTAAAGATTTCCGCCATCGATACCGGGATATCCAGATAAGGGATACTGGTGGCTGTAACCGGAGAATGTGTACAGATCCAGCAATCTGTGTGTTGGCTACTGTTCAGCGCAACAGTTAAAATGTGATGGTGCATCAGAAATTTATTCGCCATAGGCAGGGCCGGCGTCAGCACGCGACACACCCGGGCAAAAGCCGTGGCCCTGGACAGCCGGGGGGACCCATTCGCGAGTTCTGGGTACCGCAGTCCTCTGCAGGAAACTGCGGCTGACATCCCTTTAAGGCACGCTATCCACAGCATTCGCTGTGAACTTATTTGAACTTCATCTGTGGACGGAGCTATCGCGCGGCGTCCAGCTCCAGTCACTGTCCCACAGATGAAAATGAGGAGCAGTGCCAGCCAGCAACCCCCAGCACAACGCTGCCCTCTGGTGCTGTGTGGGCCCCCTCTCCACCCCCCGATTTATGGGCTCAAGTGAGCTGTATGGACTCCCTATATACCTTCATCCAGGATCCAGGAACTCATTGAAAGCTACAGGAAGCGTCTAGAGGCTGTTATTTTTGCAAAAGGAGGATCTACAAAATATTAATGTCACTTTTATGTTGAGGTGCCCATACTTTTGCACCGGTCAAATTTTGTTTAAATGCGGATTGCACATTTTCTGTTAGTACAATAAACCCCATTTCAATCCAGAAATATTACTCAGTCCATCAGTTATAAGATATATGAAACTGAAATAGCTGTTGCAAAAACCCAAATTGTTATAAAGAAAAAAGGTTAACATTAATAGGGGTGCCCAAACTTTTTCATATGACTGTATATAATTGCCTTATTCTGTCTGTCTGTCTATCTGTCTTGCTCCAAAATTGTGTCATTACAGTGACAGTGTCGTTACAGTGACAACTGCCGGATTGGCCGCTGGGCTCGGCCTGGCCCCGCCCCCCCCACGGATTGGCCGCTCACCTCAGCCTGGCCCCGCGCCCCGCATGGATTGGCTGCTCGCCCCGACCCTCCGCACGCATCGTCCGCTCCAGCGTACACCGGCTCCCGGTACACATGTGCAGGGAGCCGGCATACGCTGACGCCTCACCCGCTCAGCCCCGCTCCCGGCACACGTTGCACACTCGGCCCCGCCCACGGCAGACATAACTTTGCGATGCTGGGATCGTGATGGAGCCGGTGTACGCTGGTAACCATGATACACATCGGGTAACTATAGGAAGCGCTTCCCTTAGTTACCCGATGTGTATCATGGTTACCAGCGTACACCGTCTCCCGGTACACATGTGCAGGGAGCCGGCATTCGCTGACGCCTCGCCCGCTCATCCCCGCCCCCGGCACACGTTGGCACACTCGGCCCCTGCCCCCGGCGGACATAACCTTGCGATGCTGGGATCGTGATGGAGCCGATGTACGCTGGTAACCATGATACACATCGGGTAACTATAGGAAGCGCTTCCCTAAGTTACCCGATGTGTATCATGGTTACCAGCGTACATCGGCTTCCGGTACACATGTGCAGGGAGCCGGCATACGCTGACGCCTCGCCCGCTCGGCCCCACCCCGGCACACATTGGCACGCTCGGCCCCGCCCCCGGCAGCCCGCTTGCCCCCGCCCCCGGCAGCCCGCTTGGTCCCGCCCCCAGCACACGTTGGTCCGCTCAGCCCCGCCCTCGGCGACCCGCTCGGCCCCGCACCCGGTGGCCCGCTCAGCCCTGCCCCCGGCACACATTAGCCCCCTCGGCCCAGCCCCGGCACAGGTTGGGCACCTATACACCTCCCCCCAGAACTTCTCCTCCCATTATACTCTTTCCCCAGGACCACTCCTCCCATTATACTCCTCTTTCCCCAGGACCACTCCTCCATTATACTCCTCTTTCCCCAGGACCACTCCTCCCATTATAGTCCTCCTATTATACTCCTCTCTGAGTATAATAGGAGGACTATTATAGCATGGGGGATGGAGCACGATGGGGGGTGTGCAGCATGGAGGATGGAGCATGATGGGGGTGCACAGCATGGGAGATGGAGCACGATGGGGGGTGCACGGCATGGAAGATGGAGCATGATGGGGGTGCGCAGCATGGCGGATGGAGCACGATGGGGGGTGTGCAGCATGGGGGATGGAGCACGATGGGGGGTGTGCAGCATGGAGGATGGAGCACAATGGGGGGTGTGCAGCATGGGAGATGGAGCACGATGGGGGGTGCGCAGCCTGGGGGATGGAGCACGATGGGGGGTGCGCAGCATGGGGGATGGCGCACGATGGGGGGTGCGCAGCATGGAGGATGGAGCACGATGGGGGGTGCGCAGCATGGGGGATGGAGCACGATGGGGGGTGCGCAGCATGGAAGATGGAGCACGATGGGGGGTGCGCAGCATGGAAGATGGAGCATGATGGGGGTGCGCAGCATGGCGGATGGAGCACGATGGGGGGTGTGCAGCATGGAGGATGGAGCACAATGGGGGGTTGTGCAGCATGGGAGATGGAGCACGATGGGGGGTGCGCAGCATGGAGGATAGAGCACGATGGGGGTGCGCAGCATGGAGGATGGAGCATGATGGGGGGTGCGCAGCATGGGGGATGGAGCACGATGGGGGTGCGCAGCATGTCGGATGGAGCTCGATGGGGGGTGCACAGCATGGGGGATGGAGCACGATGGGGGGTGCGCAGCATGGGAGATGGAGCACGATGGGGGGTGCGCAGCATGGGGGATGGAGCACGATGGGGGGTGCGCAGCATGGGGGATGGAGCACAATGGGGGGTGCGCAGCATGGGGGATGGAGCACGATGGGGGGTGCGCAGCATGGGGGATGGAGCACGATGGGGGTGCGCAGCATGGGGGATGGAGAACGATGGGGATGCGCAGCATGGGGGAAGGAGCACGATGGCGGGTGCACAGCATGGGGGATGGAGCACGATGGGGGTGCACACCTCCCCCAAAACACACACACACTGCCACACGCGCACCGCACAACACACCACACACACACTGGGAACCACAAACACCGCCCTACACAGACACCCACACAGACAACGCCGTACACACACAACACCCAACACACAAACACCGCGGCATACACAAATATACGCACATACCGCGCAACACACACACATTGCACAAAACATACCTCCCCCCAAAACACACACACGCACCCCACAGCCACACCCACACAAACCGCGCAACACACACAGCACCACACTCACACAATGCTGCAGCCACACAGCGCTCCACAAACAACGCAACACACACAACGCAACACACAAACAACAACGCTCTCACCCCCCCCACCCAGACAACACCCAGAACATTTACAGTGCCCTACACAAACACTTGGCAACTACACACACCATCTATATATATAACAAAAATCATACATTAACTACACAATATGTAAATTCTAGAATACCCGATGCGTTAAAATCGGGCCACCTTCTAGTATATATATATATATATATATATATATATACACACACCATATATATATTTATATATGCAGCAGAGCTGTGTGTGTGTTTGTGTCTGTACATATGCAGCAGAGATGTGTGCATCAGTGTTATCAAGGGGTGTGTGTGTGTGTAGCAGAGCTGTGTGAGAGTGTATGTATGGATCAGAGCTGTGCGTGTGGCCCCCCCCATAGCCATCTGTGCAGCCCCCTGGAGCCGTATGTGCAGCCCCCCAGAGCACTATGCAACTCACCGCAGTAATGTGTATACCCCTGGAGCTGTTTGCTATTCCAGTAACATCTATACCCTCCAGTAATGTATATGCCCCCTGTCCCTCCTGTGATGTATATACAGCACTGTATGCGCCCATGTCTGTTAGTGATGACCATCATTCAGCACAGCCACATGCCCAAGAGGAGCTGGATGGAGACAAGCGGGAATGTGTCTGTATGCATGTATGATGTGTATCTATGTATGTCACTGTATAGATTTGTCTGTTTATAAGTATTTTTGTGAGTTTGTCTTCAAATATGTATATGTATGCATGTCTGTATGTGTATGTATCTGTGTATATGCGTTTCTGCATGTAGATGGGGCCCAGTGAGACTCTTCCGCCCGGGGCCCACAAAAACCTGGAGCCAGCCCTGGCCATAGGTTCCTCCTGATGTAGACTTGTCCATCCAATGACCAAAGAGGCAAACATCAAACACAGGAATTTCTCCATCTCATCACTATCGAGCTCTTCCCAGTAACCAATACCATGGATTCCACTTATTTACAACACCATCTGCAAATAGAGATACACTATTATTCTCGTAAATAACATTTTTCTTGTGGAACATATTCCCACTTCTAAACTCCAGGTCTCATCATCAGGAGAGTACGATCTTTTCCGACCGCTATTACCTCTGCCTCTGAGGGTGGTCCTTGGAGGTTTTGAATCCATATTTTTGTTCCTACATTTGTAATATTAGAGGATACAAAAACCTTTAGTACCCCGTATTGTTAATTCTGCCGGGGCAGTTTCTTCTCTTTTCTCAGACAAGTTTATTGGAATTATCAACATCTGAGCCACCTTCTGGTGTTTCACCAAGATCAAAGGTTCATTTCCCAAATTTAGCATCAGTACCTTGATTTCTCCCTGATAATCTGCATCTATTACCCTTCCCACCACTATGGCTCCTTTTAACGCTAAACTAGAATGAGTGGCTATTTGACCATAATTATTATTATTATTATTATTATTTATTATTACAGCGCCATTTATTCCATGGCGCTTTACAAGTGAAAAAGGTTATACGTACAACAATCATTAACAGTACAAGACAGACTGGTATAGGAGGAGAGAGGACCCTGCCTGCGAGGGCTCACAGTCTACAGGGAATGGGTGATGGTAAAATAGGTGAGGACAGAGCTGGTTGCGCAGTGGTCTACTGGACTGAGGGCTATTGAAGGTTGTAGGCTTGTTGGAAGAGGTGGGTCTTGAGGTTCCTCTTGAAGCTTTCCACGGTAGTGGAGAGTCTGATGTGCTGAGGTAGAGCATTCCAGAGTATGGGGGATGCACGGGAGAAATCTTGTACGCGATTGTGGGAAGAGGAGATAAGAGAGGAGCAGAGAAGGAGATCTTGTGAGGATCTGAGGTTGCGTGCAGGTAGGTGCCGGGAGACTAGGTCACAGATGTAGTGAGGAGACAGGTTGTGCATGGTTTTGTATGTCATGGTTAATGTTTTGAACTGGAGTCGTTGGGCGAAGGGAAGCCAGTGAAGGGATTGGCAGAGTGGCGAGGCTGGGGAGTAGCAAGGGGAGAGGTGGATTAAGCGGGCTGCAGAGTTTAGGATAGATTGGAGGGGTGCAAGAGTGTTGGAAGGGAGGCCAGAGAGCAGGAGGTTGCAGTAGTCGAGGCGGGAGATGATGGGGGCATGCACTAATGTTTTTGCAGATTCTTGGTTAAGGAAAGCACGGATCCGGGAGATATTTTTGAGTTGTAATCGGCATAATGATCCTTTGGTATCTGGCAACCCAATCCTGTTAAAATTGGTTTTACCTTACCTGGGGGTACCACGACAGTTTCCAATGTACTGAGGTCCAAACCTGCTGAATAAGGTGTCACTCTTTCTGGTGTGCCCAAACAGCTGTACCTTGCAACCATGCCTCTCTTTTCCTTGTCAACTGTTGGACTGACTTGTCTGATGGCTGCTACTTTATCTGGTTCTGAATTAAACTGGTTCAAGTGAGTTAGTAGGGACATGAGAATTGACATGAAATACAGTGGTCTTGGTAGATTGAATAATCTCTTTAATGTCTTGCCACACTTCCTTGCCTCAAATCTCTTTTCCATGAATTAACCATTTGTGTTTTTTCCATCTCATCATCCATGTGGCTAATCCATTTGCTACTGACCAAGAATCGATATAAAGATGACACTCTTTTCCCTGTTCAAAAGATAATGCCAAGAATATGGCATAGAGTTCTGCATATTGGCTACTTTTGCCTTCCCCTTCTACTGACAGAAATTTTTCCAATCTGGGATTATATGCAACACTTTTCCACAACCTTTTCCCACTCACATAATGTGCCGATCCGTCTGTGAACCATGCATGTGTTTGTTGTTGTTTGGTTGGTTAAATCTTCATATTCTTTCCCCCACTTCACCGGGGATTCTTCCTTCAACAGTCGGGCATTACATTCCAGAACTGTTTTCTGGCCACCTAATTCTATCATCTTTTGTTCCATCTGGGAACATTTCTTCTGTATCTTTAGATTACGCTCATGCATGCGGCGATATGCACTTGCCAAAATCCATATGCGCCGTCCTAAAGACAGTACATCACCTGCTTTCACAGGGACACTACTGAGTACATTCACAACATCAGTAGTTTCACAACCCTTAAGCTTATCCTGCCATTGTTCTGCCAATCCACAATTGACCAATTCATGTACTATAAGATTGTAGGGAGCCTCAGTCGAGCCGGGGATCTCCACAACAACCTCCTTAACATTATCCTTACGTTTTCTAAACATTTTGACACTATGCAAAAACATTAAAAAAAAATTTGGAAATTTGCCAAATATATGTTTTCAATTTCTAAATTACAAAAATTTGTTTAATTACTTCTTATAGAAGTAGTCCTGCTGACTACGCCAATTTATGTCTTGCTAAATTCTACTAAAAAGGGGCTGAAAGCCCGTACTTACGAAGCGCTCACCGATATCCTAATCAGGAACGAATACTAAGATTCTTTATAGCAAGATACTATTTATTTTAATAGCACATGAATAATCAATGGTACATAAGCATTAGCACTACTTTATAGTCATAGAATGTTATACAATAACAGAAATATGCATCAACATTACCGTACGTTGTAGCACGCCTTTCTCATCGGAGGGACTCGATTAGTGAGAAGGAAACAACATGGCATCTACATCACAGGAACAGTGCGTCCACTTGAGCGTCCTGATAATGTCCCCATCTCATTAAGCGAGTCCGGGTATTTTTATAGGAAAGTTTGTACATCGTGTGCACTGAGTGGTGAATTGGTGACCAGCATGTGACAGCTGAGTCATGTTCATGTAACTTGACCACAAACTGCTGTGGTCACCAGTAGCTTCCTGCACATTTTGCCATTTTCACCATTGGCCGACCACAGTTTCCTGGAGATATTGCAAGGAGCTGTGAATTTTGCATGCCAGTTTACTTACACCTGTTGTCAACTAACCACGAGTTTCCTGACTGTTGAACTGTAAACGTTACTTCCTCATAATCGTTGTTTGTTCAAGATCTACTAACACGTACATTCTTCATCATGGTGAAATAGGTTCAACCAGAGGACACCTCTTTGATACTGAGTATTGGATGGATCAAATAATACCAGTGATCACTATCTTTTGATTATGATTCCTATCTAATCACACTCATTCTTCAGTCATATCACATTGGTATCACAATTTCTACCAACAATTGTGAGAAGCTTATGGAAGGATATTCAAAACGTTTGACACAAATCATGCAATTTAAGGGCTATGGTACCAAATACTAATGAAATGTATGTAAACACTTGACTTTCCAGAAAGCAATAAAAATGTCTTAAAACATTCTCTTTCATTATTCTCTCATTTGGCAAATAGAAATAATTTTGGTTACTAATTGAACTAAAACGGGAGAGGTTTATTCTGATTTCATGTCAGATAGTGAGAAAAACATTCAAATGTGTCTTTTTAGTCACCGTTTCCTGCAGCATCACGATATCCTCCTGTCTGCTGGCTAGCTTATCTGTGTAGAGAGCGATGAGCACAGGGATGACATAATCGCTGTGCGCACCACTCTCCACACACATCAGCAAGCCGGCAGACAGGAGGACATCGCAATGCTGCAGCGGAACGGCTCCACACAGGTCAGCGGTGCTGCTGCTGACACAGAGAGCAAGATGATTGATGCTGCAGGGAGTGAGGAAAGGTGAGTATAAACGTTTATTTTTTTATGTACCATAGGATACAGGCCATATACAGTAGCAGGATGGGGTATATAGCAGGATGGGGGTATATATCAGGATGGGGTATATAGCAGAATGGGAGTATATGAGCAGGATGCAGGTATATGAGCAGGATGGGGGCTATACCAGGATGAGGGACAGATATACGAGGATGGGGATCATATACAAGGCAGGAGGATCATTACCAGGATGGGGTACCGTAGTAGAAAATTTGGGGACATTACCCTCATAACAGTGTCATCAGTAGATCCTCGCCCCATAACAGTGTGTCATGATCACATTTTTTGCTTACAATTTTATTTTCCTATTTTTCTCCTCCAAAACCAGGGTGAGTCTTATGGTCCGGTGCATCCCATACTGCGAATTTTTTTTTACATTCAAACGCGTTTAAAGCACTGTCAGACCAGTTAGAATAGTCTGTAATTTTTTTTCATCTTGCTATGGGAGAAATTTTTTTTATAAACTTCCTATAATAATTTACAATCCCAAGAAATGTTGCAGCGCTTTAAAGTTCTAAAGGTAGCTTTACACACTACGAGATCGCTAAAGCGATCTCGTTGGGGTCACGGAATTTGTGACGCACATCCGGCCGCTTTAGCGATGTCGTTGCGTGTGACACCTATTAGCGATTTTGAATCGTTGTTGTTCCTCGTTCTTGCAGCAGCACACATCGCTACGTGTGACACCACTGGAACGAGGAACCTCTCTTTACCTGCGTCCCGCCAGCAATGAGGAAGGAAGGAGGTGGGTGGGATGCTCATCCCGCTCATCTCCGCCCCTCCGCTTTGATTGGGCAGCTGCTTAGTGACGTCGCTGTGACGCTGAACGAACCGCTCCCTTAAAAAAGAGGCGGTTCGCCGGTCACAGCGATGTACAATGGGGGCGGGATCTATCACGCTCGACATCGCTAGCATTGGCTAGCGATGTCGCAGCGTGTAAAGAGGCCTTAAGGATGGTCTCATTTTAAAATAGCCTGTAACTTGAAGGGATCCACCTTAAAAGCAGAGGCGGAAATTGTATAGCCCAAAAATGGAAGTTGGAAATGGAAGTTCCTGAATGGTAAATACACACTTTTCTAATTTAGCGTATAACGTGTTCTCTCTGAGAATTTGCAAAAACCTGTTTAACATGTTTCAAATGTGACCCAAAATCCTGTAAATAAATGAGAATGTCATCCAAATAAATGATAACATATTTCCTCAACAACTACATAAATTAAGAAAGTGTTGAAAATCTGCAGTGCATTAGTCAGGCCAAACGGCATCACCAGAGTTTTTAAGTGACTTTCTAACATGTTAAATGCCGTCTTCCACTCATTCCCCTGTTGGAACCGAGTCAGATTATGGGCCCCCTGTGATCGAGTTTGAAGAACCATTTGAAACCGGTAATTGATGATTGCATAGGTTCGGAATGAGTGGCATAGGATACGGGTTCCGAACTGTTATCTGGTTAAGCTCAAGGAAATCCAGGCACGCATGCAGTCCGCCATCCTTCTTATTGACAAAGAAGAAACCCGCAGTCAAAGATGATGAAGATGGTCTAATGTGACCCTTAGCCAAACTCTCTGTTATGTATTCCTTGAGCACTTGTGTCTCAGGATCACACAGATTATACAGTCTACACTTGGGCAACTTGGCCCCTGGCTTCAACCTTATGGTGCAGTCATATGGTCTATGCGGCGGCAGCTCCTGGCAAACCTTCTCAGAGAACACATCACCAAACTCTGAGAAAGAATCCAAAATAATGGTGGTTATCGCCGAGATACAGGTCCCTAGACAGTGTTCATTACAGAAAGAGCTCCATTTAATTATGTCCTAGGTCTGCCAGTCAACAACAGGGTTATGTAATGTAAACCAAGGGAAGCCTAACACAATTTGTGCAAAAAGGGCTTTGAGCACATAGCAAGAAATACGCTTCGAATGGAGTCCCTCTATGTGGCGTTCCAACCCCTGTACACACTCATAAGTACTGTGAGGGTAAGCCTGCTGGGCTATAGGCCGTTTGTCCAGATGTACTAAGATTATCTGTGTGTGTGTAAATAATCAAAGCTGGAAGTCGTTGCATAGTTATTTGGATGTCTGTATGACAATCGCATAGACGCCATTATAACTTTAAGATGTGTGATCAGGAATGTGTTAACTAGATAATCAAGCCAAAATGAGCAATGAGGTATTTAGAATATACTAAGGGGTATTTCTCACATAGCGAGATCGCTGCTGAGTCATGGTTTTTGTGACGCACCAGTGATCTCATTAGCGATGTCGCTGTGTGTGACACTGAGCAGCGATCTGGCCCCTGCTGTGAAATCGCTGCTCGTTACACACAGTGCTGGTTCATTTTTTGGACATTGCGCTCCCGCTGTGAAGCACACATCGCTGTGTTTGACAGCGAGAGAGCAACGATCTGAATGTGCAGGGAGCAGGGAGTCGGCATCTGACAGCCTGCGGTAAGCTGTAAACAAGGTAAATATCGGGTAACCAAGCGATGTGCTTTGCTTGGTTACCCGATATTTATCTTGGTTACTAGCGTCCGCCGCTCTCAGGCTGCCTTTGCCGGCTCCCTGCTCCCTGCACACGTAGCCAGAGTACACATCGGGTAAATAAGCAAAGCGGTTTGCTTATTAACCCGATGTGTACTCTGCCTAGGAGTGCAGGGAGCCAGTGCTAAGCGGTGTGCGCTGGTAACCAAGGTAAATATCGGGTAACCAAGCGCTTGGTTACCCGATATTTACCTTATTTACCAAGCGCAGCATCGCTTCCACGCATCGCTGGTGGGTGGGGGCTGGTCACTGTTCGCTGGTGAGATCTGCCTGATTGACAGCTCACCAGCAACCATGTAGCGACGCACCAGCGATCCTGACCAGGTCAGATCGCTGGTGGGTTTGCTGGAGCGACGCTAAAGTGTGACGGTACCTTAAGAGAATCTGTAATCAGTTAGTTCTCACCATGTGAGATATGGGATGTGAGATGTGGGAGGTTGACTCCTTGTTCTTGCTCAGCAACGTGTTAACTAAGAAGTATTCAGTAGCTGGTTCAAACTGGTATTAGGAAGCCAGAAAACAGGCTGATGACGTACTATATGGATATTGCTGGTTATCTTTGACCAATCAGGGACAATGTTGAACTGAATAACTGTGTGTATTTTATTATATACGGATCAGAAGACCATTGAGCTTCTCCCGAATATAGACACGTCTCTGTGTGGTTATTGTTCCTCATACATACATCTGCGCAGATTGATTTGAACTCCGTCTCTGTGACCCTGAAAAACCCAATTTGTGGTTTTCCCTAAATTCCCAACCTTGACAGTACCCTTTGGGAGGCAAGTGATGTGTCAATGGAAAAATCTGGACCGAATTAGATAACTCATTCACCCTTCACCCGGGGGGCAACCAAACTGTTTGTCGACTAGGTTTTCCCCAGAACCAATTTCTAAAAATACCTTAATAGGGACGTCCTGGCCCCTTATTTTAACCCTGGCAGGTATAAGGCACTGAGACACCATGGTGGAAGAAATACAAAGACCCAGATTGGAATCCCAAAATCCATTAGGGTCTAAAGGTTTTTCCGACTGCTGATTTTTCTTGAACACAGAGGGACAGATGCTAATAAAGTGTCCCATTTTACTACAATGAAACCAGACTCCTCAACTTTTAGGAGTGGGGGAATTTTTCCTCTCCTGTTATGTCCCCCCAAGCAGCATAGAATCAAGTGAGGCCTTGAAAGGTAAAGTAGGTACAGTAACCCCCTCCCAAAGAGTCTTGGTATTAGGAGACCTCTGTTGGAAACAGCGATCAATACGGATTACCAGAGACATGGCACACTCAAGTGAAGGGAGCGTTTCATAAACCACTAACGCCTCCTTTACCCTCTCGGATACACCCTGAAATTTTTTTTTTTTTTTTTTTTTTTTAGTGCAGGGTCGTTCCACAGAGTGTCCACGGACCAGCACTGGAATTCAGCATAATAATCCTTTCCCTGCCAATTTCCCTGGTGTAGTGAACGGATTGAAGGGTATGTGCGCATGTTGCATTCTCTGCAGTGCAGAAAAGAACGCACCCTCTGGCAGACTGGACACTGCGTATGTAAAAAAAAATGCATCCACAACGCATGCATTTTGGATGCTTTTTCCATGCATTTTGCATCCGTTTTGGATGCATTTTTGACAGTGCGTTCCCCCGGCAATTCAGCTCTGCTACATGCCGGCTGACAGCACACACAGACAGAGTCGCGTGATAAGAATGAACTCGGATGAACTTCACCTGACTTCATTGTCATACCGCGGCTCTGTCTGTGTGTGGCGTCCTGATTAGGCTAGTTTCACACTTGTGTTGAACGGCATCCGTCACAATGCGTTGTGTAACGCATGTGACGGATGCCTTGCAAAAAGTGTAATAAAAAAGGCCATGGATTCCAGTGAAATAACGCGTTGCGTTAAGTTTTCTTTAGCCGAGAGAGCCCTCATCTTTACCGCACACATCCCGACATTACCGCCTACATCACCACACACATCCCGACATTACCACCCACATCATCCCCGCACACATCCCGACACTACAGCCCTCATCTTCAACCACACACATCTGACATTACCGCCTACATCACCGCACACATCCCGACACTACAGCCCTCATCTTCACCGCACACATCCCGACACTACAGCCATCATCTTCACTGCACACATCCGGACACTACAGCCCTCATGTTCACCGCACACATCCAGACACTACAGCCCTCATCATCCCCGCACACATCCCGACACTACAGCCCTCATCATCCCCGCACACATCCCGACACTACAGCCCTCATCTTCACCGCACACATCCCGACACTACAGCCCTCATCTTCACCGCACACATCCCGACACTACAGCCCTCATCTTCACTGCACACATCCCGACACTACAGCCTTCATCTTCACCGCACACATCCCGACACTACCGCCCTCATCATCACCGCACACATCCCGACATTACCGCCTACATCACCGCACACATCCCGACATTACCGCCTATATCCCCGCACACATCCCGACATTATCGCCTATATCCCCGCACACATCCCGACATTACCGCCTACATCACCTTCAGCCTTCATCTTCACCGCACACATCCCGACACTACCGCCCTCATCATCACCGCACACATCCCGACATTACCGCCTACATCACCGCACACATACCGACATTACCGCCTACATCCTCACACACATCCCGATACTACAGCCCTCATCACACCTACACATCCCGACATTACCGCCTACACCCCCGCACACATCCCGATATTACCGCCCTCATCATCCCCGCACACATCCTGACATTACCGCCTACATCACCGCACACATCCCGACATTACCGCCCTCATCTTCACCACACACATCCCCACATTACCGCCTACATCACCGCACACATACCGACATTACCGCCTACATCACCGCGCACATCCCGCCACTACAGCCCTCATCATCACCGCACACACACCGGCACTACCGCACCCATCATCCCCACACACACCGGCACTACCGCACACACACACCGGCATTACCTCAGTGACGTCCCCGCTGACAGCGCAATTCACCTCAGTTGCTGCGTGGAGCTCACAGGAGCGGCGGTGTTCTACTGCCGCTCCTGTCAGCTTCATGTAGCAGAGCTGGATGCATCGCGGGGCCTCGTGTGGATTACGCCAGACCTGGAGGGGTATTTGGTGATTTTAATAAAGTGGTGAAAAAGGGTGTTTTTTTGGGGTGTATGTGTTTATTTACTTTCACTTACAGGTTAATCATGGAAGGTATCTCGGGGAGACGCCTGCCATGATTAACCTGGGACTTAGTGGCAGCTATGGGCTGCCATTAACTCCTTATTACCCCGTTTGCCACCGCACCAGGGCAATTCAGGATGAGCCGGGTAGCGTTCGGGACTGTCGCATCTAATGGATGCGGCAATTCCGGGCGGCTGCTGGCTGATATTTTTAGGCTGGGGGGCTCCCCATAATGTGGGGCTCCCCGTTCTGACAATACCAGCCTTCAGCCGTGTGTCTTTCCCTTGGCTAGTATAAAAATTGGGGGAGGACCGCACGCCGTTTTTTTTTAATTACCGTATTTTTTATTGTGCTGCATGATATAGAGCCGCCCACCGGCGGCTGTGATTGGTTGCAGTGAGACAGCTGTCACTCAGCGTGGGGGCGGGTCTGACTGCAACCAATCATAGGCGCCGGTGGGCGGGGAAAGCAGGGAATACCAGATTGAATAATGAGCGTCCATTTTCAAAAGAGGAAAAGCCGCCGGAGCAGTGTGACAGCCGTGCAGCGCAGCGCCGGTGATCGGTGAATATGAGAGAGGGGGAGAGACTGACCGACGGACAGAGAGAGGGACAGACAGAGAGAGAGACCGACCGACAGACAGAGAGAGAGACAGAGCAACCAACTGACAGAGAAAGAGACCGACCGACAGACAGAGGGAGATTCACCGACATCCACAGACAGAGATTGACCGACATTGACAGAGAGCTACTGAAAAGACCTGTGTTTTGCTTGTCAAAAAAGCATGCGGAACGCAACAAAAATGCAGTCCAAGTGCATTTTTGTTGCATTTTGACCCACATCATTGATTTCAATGGGTGGAGAACGCAGCTACAACGCACAAAAGAAGTGACATGCTACTTTTTTTTCCGCCGCGATTTTGGGCATCCAAAATGCTGCGTTTACAAACGCACCGTGTGCATTGATTTTTTGGCTCTCATAGACTTTGCTGGGGAAGCTGAACGCATGCAATTTGGCACTGAAAACGCTGCAGTTCAAAACGCAGCGTTTCCGCGGAAAAAAACCGCAACGCGCGCACATAGCCTAACACTCAGCTAAAGATACCTTATTGGTGTTATTGTAGATAAGACCAAGTGCAGAGGAAAATCTGTTCACTGACACAAACACAGGTGACTAAGGGAACAAGTAAAAAACCTATGCTTGTCGGTCCCCACTCAGAAGACCATAATTCCCACCTGCTGCGCCTCACTACCAGTGGGGCCTTAGATGGAAATACAATTTGCATGCTTCTCTGAGGGAAACAACCAGCTGCTCTCCCCAGAAAATCTCTCTGGGCGGGGCAGTTTGGGTTCGCCAACCAGTGTTGTCTGTGGAGGACTGTTCTTACTGCTGTACTATCCCCTTTAATTCCACCACCTGGATGGACAAGGACCGCGATTGCTTAAAGGGGGTTATCCGGCTTATTTTGCTTTTTTTGGTATTTCACTATTGGGCTACATAGGGGCAGGTAAGTAGATAGCAACTACTTACCCACACTGCTGTCAGCCCCTTTCCCCCGGCTCTGAGCGGTCACGAGACTGCTCTTGCCGGGATTTTGCTGATTTCTGTGATGTCACGATGAAAGGGGCAGGACTTTGTTGACGGGCATTACAGCCGACATCATGTTGCCGCCATGCTGACAACCAGGTACAGTGCAACGCAGCCCCCGCCCCATTATCCTCCCCGCCCCCTCCCCACATTCCATACTCTCCTCCGCCCCCTGTGTGCTGCTATCTGTGCTGGGTCCTGGACAAACAGGAGGGCCCACTCGCTGTTAGGACCGTGCTATTTGTCCGATGGTGTCCTCAGCTCTTTATGATGTAAGAGGCCCAGGTAACTGTCTCCCCTCTCCCCGAGCGTTGTCTCGACACTGTGTGATGAACGCAGCGTCAGGTGCTTGAATACTGCTAGGAGCAGAGCCCAGTGACGTCACCTGACACCGCGATCAGCAGCACTGAGCTCTACATTGCTCAGCTGTAAGGACAGCACAAGGTGAGAGACAGCGCAGGGAGGAGAGAAGAGAGTACACGGGTGAGAGACAGAGCGGGGGGTGGTGGTTTTTATATAAATATATATATATATATATATATATATATATATATATACATATATACACATATACACATACATATACATATACATATACATATACATACACACACACACACACACACACACAGTGTATATATCTACTATGGACTCCCATTAGGTGCTATACACAATGAGTGTCCAGAGGGTGGGCAGAGGGCGGGGCTGGACATTGAGGCCGGGCGGTGGCGGCTGTGACTGTGATGTTCGGCAGTCAAACATGTCATGTTTGGTTGAGCTGCAGGTAAATAAAGTAAAAATTCAAGAGGAACAAAAGTTAGAAACAAAATAAAATAATGTAGGGATGTTTTAAATAACAATACAGCATAGATTAGCTAAAAAAAAAATATATATATATTTTGTGGCCGGATAACTTCTTTAAATATTGCAGCAACTTGGTTCCTGTCACAGTTTAAGCACGAGCCAACTATAATGTCACAGTGACCGGGCGAGAGCAGGGACTGGAGGTCCTAGACTGAGCCTCAGACTAGGGGGGTCCTGGCTATCCTTTATCTAAAAGTTACCTCTGATGCTGAGGATGCCAAACCCTGCACCTGACCAGCCCTGAACTAGTACACAATCCCTCCCTACTACAGGGAAGCAGGGCAGGACAGGAGCGTGTTAACACCAACAGTGATAGACAGATGGGGAAACCAAAACTCTGTGACACGGCACGCTCATACAGAGTAATTAGACAACAAATGATGAGGAAAACTAAGAGCAGGGAGGAAATAACCAGACAACAGAAGGAATTACACAGCACACGAAACTATACGCAGTAAATCACCAGTTACTGGAACACAACAGCACATGGACTGGTTTAGGAAAAAGCTACAGTCGGCTCCTCCATCTTAAAAAAGCGCGGAGTGACTGTGATAGGTCTCCCACAATATGTGATCCAGGAGGTAACCAGCAGGCTAGCTGAGATTAATCCTGCAAGCCCGATCACTAATGAGAACACAGCTGATCAACGCCCAAGCCTGTCTGTGTAACTCAGAACCACCATAGCAGGCATAGTGAGGCATGTCAGTCTCTGCAGTGTGAACAGTGTCAGATGCCGCAATGACACTTGGCGAGTTTAGAGCCAAACACCGTGTGACACCAAACCTGTTGTGTCATATAATATTATGACAACATTTTGCATGTATTCCAAACCTCCCACTTCTGTCTGCAAGATTTCGAGATGATCTGACTAATACATAGACCCCACATTTCTTAGCGTGCTTTAAAAACAGATCTCTTCACCTAACTCTCCCCTATTCCCTCTTTTTAAATATTAATCAAAATCTGCTTCCTCCTATTCATCTGTCTCCACATCCTCCATGCACCTAATAGCACGTGGTAACTGCACAGATCCTGGCTGATGAGCGCACCATGCAGCTTTTAGGGCAAGCACGCACTTTGCTTTTTACCTGCTTTTTTGCTGCTTTTTCAACTGCAGGGTTTAATGCCAAAATGGATGTGTTCTGCTTTTCAAGCAAAGTCTATGGGAATTTGGATTTCTTGAACGCACTTTGCAGTTCAAAAAGGTGCCTTTTTGTTGCAGAACTTACAGAACTCAGCTTTGCAGTGCAAAACCCAAATGGCAAAAACAATTAACATGTCAGTTGTTTTTGCCATTTGAGTTTTGCACTGCAAAGCTGCGTTTTTGCCCAAATTTCTGCCACAAAAAGGCACCTTTTTGAACTGCAAAGTGTGTTCAAGAGATCCAAATTCCCTCAGACTTTGCTTGAAAAGCAGAACACATCCATTTTGGCATTAAACCCTGCAGTTGAAAAAGCAGCAAAAAAGCAGGTAAAAAGCAGGTAAATAGCAAAGGGCGTGCTTGCCCTTACGCAACTTTGAAAACTCCTATTTATTATAATGATGGCTGTGCTGCACATGACAAGCACTTTCAACCTATCAAGTCCCCCCTATTTCCTTTTACAATTACCGTATTTTTGCTGACTGTGGACTGTGCTGCGAGTGGTGGGCTGTGCTGCGGCTTAATACGGGTGGTGGACTGTGCTGAGGGCAGCGGGCTGGGCACTGTGCTGGTATTCCGTGGGCGGTGAAGCAGGGGCTGCTATCGGCGGAGCGGGCTTCAAATAATGGTGCCCAGAGTTGGTGTGTGCACAGATGGAGATCTTGGCTCAAGATCTCATCTGCGCATGCGCCGCTTCCGGACCATTTATTCCCTGCAACGTACTTAAGGAAAACAGTGCAAGGAAGTGTCATTGAGCCGAGAGCTCCATCTGCGTATGCGCTGCCTCTGGGTGCCATCCAACACCGCCGACAGTTTCTGGATGCTCATCGTGCCTCACAGTGCCCGCAGTGAGCATTTGGGACATCCGCTGCATAGCCCGCAGCATCGCCCTGCTCTACCACCGCCCCTGCCACCCGTGACCCTGCACCACCACCGCTGCCGCCCTCCCTCTCCGGTAAGACAGCACCGGATTATAAGATGGATCCCATTTTTGCTCTAAATTTGGGGTGCATCTTATAATCCAGCGTGTCTTATAAAAGTAAGGTAGTTCCAGAAATATATGGACAGTGAACGAATCTTTGTGATTTGGGCTCTGCATACCACTATTTTTTATTTAACCCCTTCACGACCAATGACGTATAGGTAAGTAATTGGTCGGTGTCCCTCCCTTTAATGTGGGCTCACACACTGAGCCCACATCTTTCCCTGCACGTCTGCTGATTTGATCAGCCGACATGTGCAGCTAACAGGTGAGGGTGGATCAAAGATCCGCCTGCGCCTGTTAACCTGTCAGATTACGCTGTCAAACTGACAGCACGATCTAACATGCGGTGGTGGGGATCGCACCATTCTCCGCCGCCACCACAGGGCGCCGATGGTTTGTCATAATAGCCAGGGGTTATCTGATGATTCCTGTCGCTGTCATTACTAACGAAGCAGCAGCATTCACAGGAGATAATTATTTGTGCTGTGGAGAGCTGTGTATCAGCATGGCTTGGTACAGCACAAGTGATCACAGAGTGCAAGTTTCAAGTCCCCTAAGAAAACTGGTAAAATAAATAAAAAGTAGGAAAAATAAGTTTTAAAATAAAACCCCCAAAAGTTCAAATCACCCTTCTTTTGCCCCACTGAAAATAAAACAACAAAAAAATAAAAAATAAAATACATATTTAGTGTCACTGACTTCAGAAATCCCCGATTTATCAAAATATAAAATAAATTAATCCGAGCAGTACACTGCGTAATGGAAAAAAAAAAAAGACAAACACCAAAATTGCGGATTGCAATAAAATGCAATAAGAGACGATCATAACATCACATACACACTAAATGGTATAATTAAAAACGGCAATCAGATTAATAAAAATTAATTAATAAGAGTAAAAAAGTGCAAACAAATTAAGAAAAACATTTAAAAAAAAATAAATCAGAAAATAAAGAAGAAAAATAAAGAAGAAAATATACCAGTAGATACATATAGTTATATAAAAATAATAATAATTAAAAAAGTACACATTTGTTTTCTCCACGTCCGGAACAACCCAATCTATAAAACTTTTACCCTACTATGGTGTTTTTTGTGTAAATACTTGATGTCCCGTGTATAAGAATTGTTCAGGCAATAAAGAAGTTGGTCATTTGAGTGGACCATCTTGTCTCATACACTAGTTAACCTCTTCACTGAACTCCATAAAAAAAATAAAGTAAAAAAATGGTATATAGCAAAACAGAAAAAGTGGAATAATACACGATCCAAAAGTCACATTTTAATAAAAATGGTACTGCTGAAAATGTCATCTTGTCCTGCAAACAATAAGCCGCCATACAGCGCCATCAGCGAAAAAAAAAAAAGTTATAACTCTCAGAATACACAATAAAAACCTATTTTTTGTTTCCCATATAATTGGTTTTATTGTGGAAAACAGACAAAATATTTAAAAAAACAATATAAATCTGGTATTGCTGTAACCGTACTGGCCCGTAGAATAAAGCTTTATCATTTTTACGGTGAACCATAAAAAAAAAACAAGAACAATTAATGAATTGCTGTTTCCTCTTGATTCTGCCTCACAAAAAGCGGAATACAAAGCAATAAAAAAATATGTAACCCAAAGTGGTACCAATAAAAACTCCTACCCAGCCCACAAAAAAACAAGCCCTCCTATGACTCTGCCGGCACAAAAATAGAAAAAAACTATAGTCTTCAAAATATGATGATGCAATAAAAAGTTTATTAAAAAAACAAACAAAAAAAAGTTTTATAGCATGTCAGTAGCCAAACCTAAAAAACCTATATAAATCTGGTATCGCTGAAATTGTACTGACCTGAGGACTAAATCCACCTTATCACTTATACCGCAAGGTAAACAGTGTAAAAAATAGTAATAAAGCCAATTTACAACTGCTGTTGTTTTGTTCATTCTGCCTCAAAGATCACAGTAAAGGGGGCTTTACACGGTAGCGATATCGCTAGCAATTTGTAGCGATAGCGAGCATATAAGTACCCGCCCCCGTCGCGCATGCGATTGTTTGTGATCGCTGCCGTAGCGAACATTATCGCTACGGTAGCGTCACACGTACTTACCTGGTCGGCGGCGTCGCTGTGACTGCCGAACAATCCCTCCTTCAAGGGGGAGGGATGTTCGGCATCACAGCGACGTCACCGCAACGTCACACAGCGGCCGGCCAATCAAAGTGGAGGGGCGGAGCTGAGCGTGATGTAAACATCCCGCTCACCTCTTCCTTCTGCATTGGGGCCGGCGGCAGGTAAGGAGACGTTCCTCGCTCATGCGGTGTCACACATAGCGATGTGTGCTGCCGCATGAGCGATGAATCACAACGCTAAACAACCCTTACCGATTTTTGAGTTTGGGACGACCTCTCCATGGTGAACGATTTTCACCATTTTTGAGGTCGTCTAAGGTCACTGGTAAGTATCACACGCTGCGATATTGTTAATGATGCCGGATGTGCGTCACTAACAATGTGACCCCGACGATCAAACATTAACGATATCGTAGCGTGTAAAGCCCCCTTTAGGCTTAGCTCAGATTTATCCTGTGCTCTATACTGAGTGCTTACATCGGGGGTTTACATGTAAGTTTCAGAAAAACGTGATTCAGTCAAAATTTCCAAAAGAAAATTCACTGTAATGAGGCACAGGCAGTCCCTTTGAATTCTCATCTGGCCTGTGGTCCTACGAAGTCCATCCTTTTACATGTCTTTATAGGTATGCAAAAACGTGCGGTCAACAACAGTTTTGGGCACCTTTGAATAGATGGACACCACTGAACAGAGGCCAAACAGAGCCCAGAGTAACTCTGGTGCTCATTAGTGAATGGATCCGTCATGGGTTTCACCTGAATCACGTATTTCAGAGATGTAGATGGAAACTCTGATGTAAGTCCACAGCATAGAGATCAGGATAAATTTGAACTACAGTAAAGCAAAATGTTCTATACCCGAAATTCCAACAATAGCATTCAACTTAACCCACAAAAAAAAGTCGACACTCAGGTCAGTCATCTGTTAACAGAAATATATCCATGTTACTAGTAGCACAAAAGCTCTGGAAAAACGCTATGGCCCCCCTCCCTAAACAAAAAAGAAAGAAATCCACAAAAATCTGCACTCCCAAATCCAAATGTCTCCCTCCCATCTGAGCCACATAATGTTCTTAAACCACAGCTAACATCCACATGTTTGGCATGGTTGTAGTGAGGAGAGCCTACTTAATTTATGGGGTGCGTATCTCCAAAAACATGAGCTGAGTACAATGTACGGGCACCATCATGTACTGGTTTATTTGTAATTTTTAATTTTCAAACACTCACTGCGTTTCACTCCATGGGTATATTCCACAGACAAAAATTTCACTACAACCGTAGATGAATTCTGAGAGGGGTGTAATTTCCAACATGATGTCACTTGAGGGAGTTTCTGCTGTTCTGGTACTTAGCGGCTCTGCAAATGCAGTCCGCAAACTATTCTACGAAAATCTGTGCTCCAAAGTGCTATTTCCCTCTTGAGTCCTGCCATGTTACAGCACTGCACAGTTACATATTGGGTATTGCCTTTTTCTGCACACCTGTAGTGTCAATATGCTCCCTGCACCTCTAGATTAATTAATTGAGGGGTGTAGTTTGTAAAATATGGTCACTTGTGGGGGATGTCTGCTGTTCTGGCACCCCCAAAAACTCTAAATTCAAATATGACGCTTCTTCCCTTCTCAGCTTTGCACTGTACCTCGAAAATAGCTCCCGATTACATGAAGGTTATTTGCGCACTCAGGAAAAATGACACAACAAACTGTGTGGTTTATTTTTTTCTTATTAGCCCCTATAAAACTTAAAACCTGGAAATAATGCAATTATTCCTTCTTCAGTGCAAAATAGTATAAAAGTTTGTGACACACCTGTAGATATAATATGATGTATTGAATATGGTTTTCAGCAGTTTTTATAATGGTGTCACTTTTTGGTATTTTCTGTCACATTCGCCCCTCAAAGTCACTTCAAATTTGATGTGGTCCTTACAGAAATTGATTTTATAAATTTTGTTGAGAAATTGCTAAAAAATCTTTGACCCTTCTAAGTTCCTAACATAAAATATAATGTTTAAAAAATGATGCTGATATAAAGGTAGAGATGTGGGCAGTCTTATTTATTAACCCCTTCACCGCCGGGCGATTTTCCGTTTTGTTTTTGTTTATCCCCTTCTTCTTCTTCTTTTTCTGTCAATCTTGCCATATAAGAGCTTGTGTTTTTGTGGGACGAGTTGTACTTTTAAATGAAACCATAAGTTTTACCATATAGTGTACTGGAAAACAGCAAAAAAATTTCAAGTGCGGAAAAACTGAAAAAAAAGTGTGATTGCAGAATAGTTTTTGGGATATTTTATTCACCATGTTCACTATATGATAGAACTGATGTGTTGGTGTGATGTCTCAGGTCGGTACAAGTTTGTAGACACCAAACATGTATAGGTTTGCTTTCATCTAAGGGGTTAAAAAAAATCACAAGTTTATACAAAAAAAGTGGCACACTTTTTGCGCCATTTTCCAAAACTCAGTGTTCTCGTTTTTTGGAATCTATGGCTCACGGATGGCTTATTTTTTGCATCTCGTGCTGACATTTTTAATGGTACCATTTTTGCGCAGATGTTTTTGTTTTAATCGCTTGTTATTGCATTTTGCGCAAAATTTGTGGCAATCAAAAAAAGTAATTTTGAGGTTTGGAAAATTTTGCTATTACGCAGTTTACGGATCAGATTAATTGATTTTATGTTTTATAGTTCGAGAATTTCTGAATGCGGCAATACAAAATATGTGTATATTTATTAACCCTTTCATTTTCAATGGGCCGAATGGGGGGTGATTAGAACTTTTAAGTTTTTCATTTTTTAAAACTTTCTTTTACCTTTTTTTTTTTTTATTTTACTAGGTCACAGCAGAAGTCCTCCCGCTGAGATCTGTGGCCGCGGATAACCTGAGTGATGTCATCGCTGATAGCGCGACTCACTTCAGTCGCTGCGGGGAGCTCACAGAGAGCGGTTGTGCTCTGTGACCGCTCTCTGTCAGCTTCCGATGTAGCAGAGCTGACAGCGTCGAGGGACCTCTGTGGATTACGTCGGACATGGAAGGGTATTTGGGGACTTGAATAAAGTAGTGAAAGAGGTTGGTTTTTTTTGTTATTTATTTCAAATAAAGGATTTTTGGGTGTATGTTCATTTTCTTAATCTTACAGGTTAATCATGGAAGGTTATCTCGGGGAGACGCCTGCCATGATTAATCTAGGACTTAGTGGCAGCTATGGGCTGCTGCCATTAACTCCTTATTACCTCGATTGCCACCGTACCAGGGCAATTCGGGATGGCGGGGTACAGTCCTGGCTGGTATCAAAATTGGGGGGGGGACTGCACGCCGTTTTTTTTAAATTATTTATTTTTTTTACTGCATGATATAGACCCGCCCACCGGCAGCTGTGATTGGTTGCAGTGAGACAGCTGTCACTCATCGTGGGGGCGTGTCTAACTGGAACCAATCATAGGCGCCGGTTGGCGGGTAAAGCAGGGAATACGAGATTGAATAATGAGCAGCCGGCTTTTTCAAAAGATTTCAAAAGAGAAGCCGCCGGAGCAGTGTGAATGCCGTTCAGAGCCGCGCGGGGTATCGCGGATCAGTGAGTATGAGAGCGGGGGAGAGAGGGATAGACCGACATGGACAGAGAGAGAGAGAGCCCGACCGACCGACAGAGAGAGAATAGAGACCGAGAGGGAGAGACCGACTTGACAATCGCATGTTTCTCAAAACACTGGAAATGAGTGAGGTCTCACAATGTTGGTCAATCTCTATGATTGACCGACATTGTGAGACGTCACTCATTTCCAATGTTTTGAGAAACATACGATTAATGTATTTAGAAAAATGAATGTCACTAGGATGATGTGAGTGCCGGTCCGTGTGACATGCATTTTGTTCACGCTTCCATAGAGTTGCATTGGAGAGACTCTCGCGAGAAACTCTCCAAAACGCAGCATGCTGCGATTTTTTTCTCAGTCCGATTTGGACTGAGAAAAAAATAGCAGATGGGAGCTGCCTCATTGTTTAACATGTGTCCGAGTGCAATGCGAGAATTTCTCGCATTACACTACTGCGAGAAAATCGCAAGTGAGAAGCCAGCCTTACTCTCACACACTACCCTCTGAGAGAAAATGACTCATGATAGCTACAGGAGTCATCACATGAACCTGTGCTACCATAGCAATCACCGGAAGTCACGTGATCACCCGATTCCACTCGCACTTGGCAGGCACACATTTCAGCTGTTGAAATCAACGGACATGTCCGCGGATCACCAAGGACTGCCCACGGTAGCCAGCAGGGATTAACCTCACACGATCCATGACGTACGCAGTACGTCATGTGTCGTGAAGAAGTTAATGATTTTGTGTGATGCTGCTGTGAATCCACAACATGTGGTTAAAGGAGCACTCAATGGTAGAGAAACAGACCATCAATAGGCTGACAAAAAAGAAGAAATCCATCAGAAATAACAGAACAGTTAGAAGTGGCCAAGTTGAAAGTTTTGTACATTTTGCAAAAAAAAAAAAAAAGAGCACTGGTATGATTGGGAACTCAAAAGGGCCTGAATGTCCACGGAAGACAACAGTGGAGGATGACCACAGAATCCTTTCCATACTGAAGAAAAACATTGTGATTGCATCTTATGCCACTTATTTGGGGGGGTGGTATGGTGAAGATGCATTGCTTTTTGCCACATTTTTTTTTTATGTTGTTCACTGAAGGGGTTCAATTGTGTAACCGTTTTATAAATCGGGTCGATCACTGTGAGGTATAAGTGAAAAGATATGGCAATACCAAATGTGTACTTTTTTGTTTATTTTTGCTTTTATGTAAATTTATTTATTGGGCTTTTTTATTTGTTTTGTGATTTTTTTAAAAAAAATATTTAATTTTTTTTTAACTTTTTTTTATTTAGTCTATTAATGGACCTTTAACTTTTATTAGTCTGATCGCTGGTGTAATGTATTGCCATTACACCTGTCAGTTTAAGGCTATGTGCCCACAGGACTCTGTACCTGCGGATTTTGCCACAGAAAACCTGCGGATTTATCTGGATTTTCTAGATAAATCCGCAGGTTTTGGCAAGTATAAAACACTCCCCATGTTATCCTATGGGACATGGGGAGTATCTGTGTCCATGTTGCGGTATGTGCGGCTGCGGAATATGCTGCGGATGTCCCACAGCCGCACATAACTGAATGTCAATTATTCCTGCGGAAATACCTGCAGGATTCCCAGCCCTCCACTATGGAGATAGAGGCCGGGACTTCTGCAGGTAAGTCGCATAAACGTCCGCAGGTTTACCGCAGCTATTTCACTGGAATCCCGCAGCTATCTATAGGGGATCAGCTGCGGGAAACCTTCGGACGTACCTGCGGATATATCCGCGGGTACAGAGCCCCGTGGGCACATATCCTTACAGTGACAGATCGCATGTTAGACCCTGCTTCTGGCTAGGTCTAACAGGCCACCACCGTACATGGTAGACCCGGAGGTCATCATTTCACAGCTCTCAGCTCCCCCTTGATTATTTTGCAAATGTGCTGGGGTGGGTCGTGATCATGTTGTGGGGGTGCCGGAGGGGTGAGAGAAGGAGCCCACTCCCTCCCTCTCACAAACTTCTATATGTTGTGATCGCTATTGATCGCGGTATATGGAAGATAGCAAGGGGTTAATATTGGATCAGGTGCCGATGATGTCTACTACTGTTCTACACCAAACCATTGCTCCTGCAGGACTCTGGGGGCCTCAACTCCTTCTGACCGCCAACCTCAGACAAACGTCAGCACTGCACAAAGCCCAGCAAGCGCCGACGTTTATCTACAGTGGGTGGTTACGAACAGGTTAATTGTAAAGTGTTGCTGAATATGTTGGCATTATAGAAATAAAATTATTCATTATTATACGATCTACAGACAGGACCTGGCGTGTAATATAATATAATCTAGATACAGTAAGCTCTCAGCACGAGCCCTAGCATGTAATACAATATAGTACGGTAAGATCTCCAGCCATGACATGGTGTGTGATACAATATTAGTCTTTCCTTCTGTTTGTCACCCAGGAGCTGCTCATCTTCTCTGTCCCATTACATTAATGACATCTTTGTGTATCCGGTTCCTGTCTAGGATCCAGTTAAACGAGTCTGGCCGCATATCATATTGGATCATCGTGATGACGCTGTCTAAATTACCTCGTTTTCCTTCTTATTGCTTTGCATCCTGTAATATTGCAGAATTTCCAGTCTCTTCATCACTTCGTTACAAATAAAACAATATGATCCATGGCAATTCGTTAGAAAAACGCTTCATTTCATCTACTGGAAAAGTCTGAAATATTAATGAAAGGCAGCCGGTTGCTGCTAAACTGTCACCGTGTTCACTAAGGCTAGTTTCACACTACGTCTTTTTAACATCCGCTGAAAACGTTTTTTTAGCGGAAGTACGGATCCTGCTTTTACAGCAAATAACGTATGCAAACGCATATGTTATTTTGCAGGATCCTGCACTGGATGTTTAGGGGCGGGCATTGGAGTCATGTGATTGGGAGTGAGGGAAACTAGACTGGGAGGAGGCTTCTGACAGCTGCAGACGCTGGTAACCAAGGTAAACATCGGCCTTGGATACCCGATATTTATCTTGGTTACGAGTGTCTGCAGCTGCTAGGAGCAGGGCTGCCTGCACGCGTAACCAACGTAAACATCGGGTAACTAAGAGAAGTGGTTACCCGATATTTACCTTGGTTACGAGTGTCCGCAGCTCTCAGGTGGGAGAGAGAGGAAGGGGGAGAGACAGAGATAGAGAGAGAGAGGGTGAGGGAGGGAGTAGAGAGATAGACAGATCACGCGAGACTGGTTCTGGGCATGCTCAGTACTTTCTGGGCATGCTCAGTACAAAAGCAGGATCCTGTCTATCAGCACGCCAGCGTTCACCTGCGTTTGCGTGCGTTATAGTCAGGATCCAGCAATTTGCAGTATTTGGACGGAGCTCAAAAACGCTACAAGTAGCGTTTTTGAAACATGTTAAAAAACTGCAAGTCACTGGATCCTCACTATAACGCAGGCAAACGCAGGTGAACGGATGTTAACGCGAGTCCATTGCAAATGCATTGAAATGAAAACGCATTTGCACTGGATCCGCTTGTCCGCTAAAATAACGTTAAGGACGGATGTTAAAAAGACGTAGTGTGAAACCAGCCTAAGTGATAATCAAAACCTGACGCTGGGAGTTAGATATACGGTGTGGGGGAAAAGTAAAATGGCCCTGATTAGAACAGAGCAACATCCAAACATCATCAGTCCAATGGCAGCAGATATGGGCAGCTCTGGTATTGAGAAGGATATCATCGGCCAGGCTTCACAGAGGGCAGATTTGTCTGATATATTACAAAGTTTCTTATTTTCACAAGTATTATTAATTTATTAAATAAAAATAAATAAAAACTATGGTTACACTTTAAAGGGAATCTATCACCAGGTTTTTTGCCACATAATCTGAGAGTAGCATGATATAGAGTCAGAGACCCTGTTGTGACACTTACTGGATTGCTTGCTGTAGTTTTGCTAAAATCACTTTTATTAGTAGATTGTCACTAAAGGACTAGTACAGTGGCATGCACCCCTAGTCAAAATTACTGTTATTGTGAACAGTTAAGCAAGTTGAAAATGAAATTATCTCTAAAATGTATAAAGTTAAAGATGACACATTTTTTTTGTATTTTAGGCAAAAAACACCCACTTTTCATCATCTTTTACATTTTTAAATTAACAAAAAAGTAAAATTGTCCTATGCAAATGTTTGACCACCCTGCATGGTTCGTACCAAGAAGCACCCTCTTTGGCAAGTGTCACAGCTTGTAAACACATTTTGTAGCAGCCAAAAGTCTTCCAATTCTTGTTTGAGGGATTTTCATCCATTCATCATTGGAAAAAAATCTTCCAGTTCTATGGGATTCCTGGCTCGTTTTGCCTGCACTGCTCTTTTGAGGTCTAGTCACAGATTTTCAATGAGTTTCAGATCAGGGGATGGTGAGGGCTATTGTAAAACCTTCAGCTTTTGCCTTTTAAGGTAGTTTATTGTGGATCTTGACGTTTGTTTGGGATCATTATCGATTTGTAGATCCCCACCCTCTTTTCTCCTCTTTTCAACTTCAGCTTTTTTACAGATGGTGTTATGTTTGCATCAAGAATTTGTTGAAATTTCATTGAATCCATTCTTCCCTTTCCCCGTTAAATGTTCCCTGTGCTATTGGCTGCAAAACAACCACAAAACATGAATGATCCACCCGATGCTTAATGGTTGGTGAGATATTCTTTTCCTGTAATTCTATGCCCTTTTTTCCCCACACATACCTTTGATCATTGCAGCCAAAGAGTTTTATTTTATTCCACAGGACTTGTTTCCAAAATGCATCAGGCTTAGGGTAAGTTCACACAGTGCATAATTTGCGGCGTTTTTGCGCAGTTTTCGGGTGCGTTTTTGCTCAGAAAACTGCATGACTTTGCTTCCCCAGCAAAGTCTATGAGTTTTCATTTTTGCTGTCTGCACACAGCGTTTTTTTTCAGCTGCGTTTTTGTGGTGCCACAAAAACGCAGCATGTCAATTATTCCCACGTTTTTCACTGCGCTTTTCATCCATTGAGTGCAATGGGATGTTGAAAGACGCAATGAGAAACGCAAATAGGTGCGTTTTGGTGCGTTTCTAAGACCAAAAACGCAGCTATAAACGCAGGAGGTGGGCAGTAAAGTGACATGTACAGGAAGAGGATTCCTTCTGTCAGTAAACACAGAAGCGTGAATCCTCCCGGTACAGTCACCGCCGCTTCCACCTCCACTCCTGTGCATGTCAGCTCCCGTGCGGCGCCATGTACGGGCAGGAGGTGGAAGCGGCTGCGAAATCAAAAGTGAACAGTAGAAAAAAAAAATGTCATACTCACCTGTCTGCAGACTCCCGGTGCCATGCCCACTCCCATCTCCTCCCGGTACCGCCACTCCGGGTGTGTGCAGTCTCCCCGGGTACGTATGCCTGCAGGATGCAGGACCTGGCGATGGATCACCTGATGCAGTCACCTGACGCATCAGCTGATCGTAAGTCTCGGGGTGACGCCAGCGGCCGGCCGGTTTAACCTATCAGCGGATGCGTCAGGAGACTTCATCCCTGATTACCGGCAGCTGCTGCAGCGATCGGACGGGATCAGACTCCGCCCCAGGAGCTGCCGGTAATCAGCACATAAGTGAGTATTTTTTTTTTTTTTTTACACCGATGCATCATCTGATTGTATAAATGGCCTTTATACAATCAGCTGCTGTGTGATGTGATTCAGGCACTTGAACCTGACACATCATCTGATCACTTTGCCTTCCAGCAAACCGATCAGATGATATTGGATCCGGATTGGACGGTGCAGGACCCTTGACCCAGGATTACTGCGGAGGGGGCTTCTTTTATTTCAATAAAGATGGAGTCACTAATTGTGTTGTGTTTTATTACTAATAAAAATATTTTTCTGTGTGTTGTGGTTTTTTTTATCTTTACTAGAAATTCATGGTGGCCATGCCTAATATTGGCGTGACACCATGAATTTCAGGCTTAGGGCCAGCTGATAATATACAGCTAACCCTAACCCCATTATTACCCAGTGAGCCACCCGGCATCAGGGCAGATGGAAGAGTTGGATACAGCGCCAGAATATGGCGCTTCTATGAAAGCGCCATTTTCTGGGGTGGCTGCGGACTGCAATTCGCAGCGGGGATGCCCAGAAAGCATGGGCACCCTGCATTGTGGATTCCAATCCCCAGCTGCCTAGTTGTACCCGGTTGGACACAAAAATTAGGCGAAGCTGACGTTTTTTTTTTTTTTAATTATTTCATGAAATTCATGAAATAATTAAAAAAAAAGGCTTCTCTATATTTTTGGTTCCCAGCCAGGTACAAATAGGCAGCTGGGGGTTGGGGGCAGCCCGTACCTGCCTGCTGTACCTGGCTAGCATACAAAAATATGGCGAAGCCCACGTCATTTTTTTTGTTTGGGGGGGCAAAGAAATCCTGCATACAGTCCTGGAAGGAGGATGCTGAGCCTTGTAGTTCAACAGCTGCTGTCTGCTCTCCTGCATACACTATTGGATGGAGGATGCTGAGCCTTGTAGGTCTGCTCCCTCTGACTCTCCCTCCAGCATACAGTCCTGGAAGGAGGATGCTGAGCCTTGTAGTTCGACAGCTGCTGTCTGCTCTCCTGCATACACTATTGGATGGAGGATGCTGAGCCTTGTAGGTCTGCTCCCTCTGACTCTCCATCCAGCATACAGTCCTGGAAGGAGGATGCTGAGCCTTGTAGTTCGACAGCTGCTGTCTGCTCTCCTGCATACACTATTGGATGGAGGATGCTGAGCCTTGTAGGTCTGCTCCCTCTGACTCTCCATCCAGCATACAGTCCTGGAAGGAGGATGCTGAGCCTTGTAGTTCGACAGCTGCTGTCTGCTCTCCTGCATACACTATTGGATGGTGGATGCTGAGCCTTGTAGGTCTGCTCCCTCTGACTCTCCCTCCAGCATACAGTCCTGGAAGGAGGATGCTGAGCCTTGTAGTTCGACAGCTGATGTCTGCTCTCCTGCATACACTATTGGATGGAGTATGCTGAGCCTTGTAGTTCTGCAGCTGTCGACTCTCCTGCATACACTAGTGGAGAATGAAGAACATATTGAAGAAGGAAATGACATCAGACCTTTTTTTTTTGTTCACTGATAAAAAACGCATAAAGACGCAGTGAGCAAAAACGCAGCAAAAAACGCACCAAATCGCTGCAAAAACGCACGCGTTTTTGCCGCTTTTTTTGACAGGGGTGCGGTTTTGTGCGTTTTTTGCCGCAAAAAAACGCACAAAAACGCAGCGTCAAAAAAACGCAGTGTGTGAACCTAGCCTTACTTTGATGTTGTTTTGCATACTTCTAATGCTGAATTTTATGGTGAGGACAAATGAGAGGTTTTCTTCTGAAGGCCATATTTGTGCAGGTATCTCTGAACTGTAGAACAATATACCACAACTCCAGAGTCTGCTAAATCTTCCTGAAGGTCAGTCAAGCAGGGGTTCCGATTTACCTTTCTATCAACCCTAAAAGCAGCTGTCACAGAAATTTTGCTTGTTCTTCCAGACCTTATCTTGACCTCCATTGTTCCTGTTACCTGCCATATCTTAATTACATTTTGAGGAAAGGGCAACTTGAAAACAATTATAGCCTTCTCCTGCTTTCTCCTGCTTTGTGGGCCTCCACTATTTATGGGAGTGCTATACAGCTGCTTAGAGGAACCCATGGCTTCTGTTTTTTTGGCACAAGGTTGGAGGAGGCTGGGATTTTATAAAGCTGTGAAATTTGAATCACCTGACCTTTCCTAATGATGATAGTGAACAAGCCACAACAGGCTAATTAAGGTCAGAAACCTCGGTCAAAGTTATCGGACCACACAAATCTCCAAGGGTATACAACTTTTGCATTGACCCATTTTCCTCTTTGAAATTTTAATATAAAAGATTAATTTTTTCACCTAATATACCAAAGGAAATATGTAATCTTTAACTTTATGCCTTTCAGAGATAATTTCATCTTCAGCTTGCTTAAAGGGAACCTGTCAGGTCCCCTCTGCCCTCTAACTCAGGGTATTTTTACAGTTGCGTGGAACGGCATCCATCACAATGCGTTGTGTGACGCATGTGACGGATGCGTTGTAACTAGTGTAATATAAAAGCAACGGAATCCTGTGAAATAATGCGTTGCGTTAAGCAGAGAGAGAGAGAGAGCGAGCCCCTGTCATCACCGCACACACCGGTACTACCGCCCCCATCATCAGCGCACACTGGCACTACCGCACCCATCATCATCACAGCACACACCCCGGCACTACCGCACCCATCATCACCGCACACACGCAGGCAGTACCGCACTCATCATCACTGCAAACACACCGGCACTACCGCTCCCATCATCACCGCACACACTACCTCAGTGACGTCCCCGCTGACAGCACGACTCACTTCAGTTGCCGCCTGGAGCTGACAGAGAGCGGCGGTGTTCTACGGCTGCCCCTGTCAGCTTCATGTAGCAGAGCTGCATGCGTCGCGGGACCTCGTGTGGAATACGCCTGACCTGGAGGGGTATTTGGAGATTAATAGTGGTGAAAGAGGGTGTTTTTTTTATCTTTTATTCCAAATAAAGTATTTTTTCGGGTGTATGTGTTTATTTACTTTCACTTACAGGTTAATCATTGTGGGTGTCTCACAGACGCCTGCCATGATTAACCTAGGACTTAGTGGCAGCTATGGGCTGCTGCCATTAACTCCTTATTACCCCAATTGCCACCGAACCAGGGCAATTCGAGATGAGCCGGGTAGAGTCCCGGGACTGTCGCATCCAATAGATGCGGCAATTCCGGGTGGCTGCTGGCTGATATTTTTAGGCTGGGGGGCTCCCCATAACGTGGGGCTCCCCATCCTGAGCATACCAGCCTTAAGCCGTGTGGCTTTACCTTGGCTGGTATTAAAATTGGGGGCAACCGCATGCCAATTTTTAATTTTTTTTTATTGTACTGCACGATATAGACCCGCCCACCGGCGGCTGTGCTTGGTTGCAGTGAGACAGCTGTCACTCAGCATGGGGGCGTGTCTGACTGCAACCAACCATAGGCACCGGTGGGCGGGGGAAGCAGTGAATACTAAATGTAATAATGAGCGGCCGGCATTTTCAAAAGAGGAAAAGCCGCCAGAGCAGTGTGAAAGCCACGCAGTGCCGCAACGGTAATCAGTGAGTATGAGAGAGGGGGAGAGAGGGAGAGACAGACAGAGAGAGAGAGCGAGGCCGACACTGACAGAGAGAGAGATAGACTGACAGAGAGAGACTGAGGGAGACCGACCAACAGAGAGAGAGACCAGGAGTGCTTTTAAACGATTTAGAACGTTCCTAAACATGCTGATCATACCATGCTCAGTAGAACGTGACGGAATCCTGCACTGGAATCCATCGCCAAACACATTGCGATGGAATCCAGCACCATAGACATTCATTATGCCTCCTAACGGAATCCTGCGGAGTGCATTTTTACATCAACAAAAAACGCTACATTCAGCGTTCTCTTCGCCCGACGGTCACTGACGGTCAGCGACAAAACAACTGATGCGCCGTGGGGCGGATGCAACGCAAGACCATCTGTTGCTATCCATAGCTAATAGAAGTCTATGAGGAATAAACGGTTTCCAGCAACGGTTACCGTAATTCCTCAAGGTGGCAGATAGCAACAGATGCCGTTCAACGCAAGTGTGAAAGCAGCCTCAGCAGCATTGATCCCCTGTATGCCCAAATTCCCTCCCTGACCCGTCTTGTACAGTCCCTGACAGATGTTGTGTCGCTTATCCATGTTATGTAAATAAAAGCTTATAACCTTTAAATTCATCCATTGGTTTCATAAATTACTCTTTTGAAAGCTGAAACCCTCCCAAATTTGGTTTAAATTATGAAAATAAAGTTACTGCAAAGTTGAAATATTGATCATTTAATTAACACAGAAAGGTCAGATTTTAGCAAGACAAAGGTTTTGTCGCCTTGTCATATAATGCACCCAATCCTAGTTTACATCCTCACCTGTGCTCCCTAAATGATCGGTTAATTAGTGGGTGTGTATAAAAAGAAATCCAGCACCCCAGACCTTCAGTTGAACTGCAACTTGACCTCTGACAACATGCCAAAAATCCACCCTGCGACCAAAGCCTTGATTATCAAGAGGCTGAAGAACAGATGCACGGCAGAGGTGGCTGGCACCTTTAAAGGGAACCTGTCACCACTTTTTCGGCCTATAAGCTGCGGCCACCACCACCGGGCTCCTATATACCGCATGTTAGAATGCTGTATATAAGAGCCCAGGCCAGGGGTATAACATAAAAAACACTTTATAATACTTACCTAACGGTCGCGCGGTGGGCCTAATGGGCGTCTCCGTTGTCCGGCACTGCCTCTTTTGGCCATCTTTGTTCTCCTTCTCTAGCCGCGGTGCATGACAGGTGCGATGTCACACACACTCGCCGGCATTCAGGTCCTGAGCGGGCGCACTTTGATCTAACCTGAGCAGGGCAGATCAAAGAATTGTAGTGCGCCTGCGCAGGACCGGCCAGTGTGTTTGACCTAGACGCGTCATGCACCGCGGCTTCAGAAAGAGGACGAAGATGGCCGAAAGAGGAGGCGCCGGCACCGGACAATGGAGACGCCCATTAGGCCCACCGCACGACCGTTAGGTAAGTATTATAAAGTGTTTTTATGTTATACCCCCGCCCTGGGCTCTTATATACAGCATGTTAGAATGCTGTATCTAAGAGCCCGGTGGTGGTGGCCGCAGCTTATAGGCCAAAAAAGTGGCAACAGGTTCCCTTTAATGTGTCCCAGCGTCAAGTACAAAGAATTGAAAAAAAGATATGAAGAGACTGGAGATGTTTTTGACAAGCCCAGGTCCAGCAGACCCCGCAAGACAACTGCTCAGGAGGAACGTTTGTTGGTTAGAAAATCCAAAGCCAGCCTCTCTTCCCCTGCAGCAGAGCTCCAACAGACCTGGTCACTTCAAGTCTCTGTGTCAACTAGAACAGCTTGTAGGATTCTGTCTCGAAACGGCCTCCATGGTCGAATTAGTGCCCAGAAGCCAGCACTAAACAAAAGGCAGTTAAAAAAACGTGTGGCATTTGCCAAGTCCCACAGCCTGCTAAACAGATGGACACTTGGAAAAGTGGCAGAAGGTGGATTTCTCTGATGAATGTTCAGTTGAATTACACCACAGCCGCCGCAAATACTGCAGGAGACCTACTGAAACTCATATGGATCCAGAAAACAGTTACGTTTGGTGGTGGAAAGATGACGGTCTGGGGTTACATTCAGTATGGGGTGTGAAAAACATTTGCAAGGTGGAAGGCAATATCAATAGCCTAAAATATCAAGAAGTATTAGCTACCTCTTACATTCCCAATCATAAAAGGGGTCAAATTCTGCAGCAGGATGGTGCTCCATCTCATACATCCATCTCTACAACAAAGTTCCTCCTGGCAAAGAAGATCAAGGTGCTCAAGGACTGGCCAGGCTAGTCACCAGACATGAACATCATTGGGCATGTTTGGGATAGGATGAATGAGGAAGCTTGGAAGACAAAACCAAAAAATCTAGATGAACTCTGGGAGGCATGTAAGACTGCATTCTTTGCTATTCCTGATGACTTCATCAATAAATTGTATGAATCATTCTTGAACCGCATGGATACAGTACTTCAAGCTCATAGAAGTCACACAAAATATTAAATATGGCTCTAATAGCACCACAACTTCATTCACCAATGTTATGCAACATATCTTTGTATTAGAAGGTAATTGTTTGAATTTCACATTACTTTCTGTGGGCGACAAAACTTTTGTCTTGCCAAAATCTAACCTTTCTGTGTTCATTAAATGATCAATATTTCAGCTTTGCAGCAACTTTATTTTCATAACCTAAACCAAATTTGGGAGGGTTTCAGCTTTCAAAAGAGTAATTTATAAAACCAATGGATGAATTTAAAGTCGAGTTCTAATCTTTTATTTACATAACATGGATAAGCAACAGAACTTCTGTCAGGGACTGTATAACGCTATTCACTAATATGAATGTTTTACAAAAATGACTTAGAAATCTTGATTTCCCTATGCTAATTAGAGCCTTGACTAATCGAAGGGGCATTAGTTCCCCAGACTAGTCAGCCCTTTTTACATGTTATTGTGACGCCCTGGCACCGCCAGGTGGTCACACAGTAAAGGCCCTGCACAACACCTTCCCTCACAGAGTTACATACAGCCGACCTGAAACCCTGATCACCCCCCCCCAGGGTAGGACAGGCACATCAGTGGGCGGGACCAGGTGGATGGCGAACTCCCACCTAGGGGTCTGGAAAGCCCGGGGCGGGAGAGCAGTCAGTTAAGTTTGGAGCTCAAGTGGCGTAGTAGTGGAGGAGTAGTGAGGAGGTGAAGCTCAAGTACAGAGAGCAGAGGCGCCGGGGTTGGAGCCCCGGTGCATTGGCTAGGTGGCAGACGGTGGTCCGTGTCTGACAATAGACGGCAAGACGGCAGCTGGAGATCCGAGGTGGACCGGTGCAGGGTTGGAGCCCGCCGGTACAGACACCGGAGAACCGACCCAGAAACCGTGCACAGAGGGGGTACTTGGACCCTAAAGCCAGGACCGGAACCAACGGCCTAGCTAATTAACCAATTGAGGGCAGGATTATAGGTCCTGTCCCAACCAAAGTCCCAAAAGCAGACAACCACCCAACAGAGAGGGATAGGGAATCCGCCAGGGCCCGGTAGAGCCCACGGGTCAGCGTCAGTGGGCACGGCTCCCAACATAAGTACCGGGAGCGGACTCCCGCGTTCCACACCGGGAAGTCCACCACATCACAACACAGTGCACAGGAAAGTGACACAGACCACCAGCCCGGGTGGGGGACCAGAGTACACCCGGCCGCGGCGGCCGGTCACCAGCACCTTGGTTAACCACTGGACTTGACTGATTTATTTAACCGTGAGTAAGCTGAGACTCCCTGGTCTGACCAGGCGCGCCGGACCCTGCCATCACCGTCCCCTGCACCGAGTCACCGAGGCAACCATCCCTACCCAAGGAGGGGTTAACAACCAGCTGCCATCCCATCTCTCCCGGGTGCCCCACAGCAGCAGCAGTGGTGCCACACTTCACCACATACCGTGGGTGGCGTCACAGACTGATTACGGTAAATCCCGTACAAATACGTCCCCTTTCATTTGGAGTGTCCGTATGACCCCCAGGTCTGGAGCATCCCTCGAGCCACACTGCGAATCCGGATCCGAGCAGCCCGGCTGCTACTGACGTGGGGGCGGCACATTATCACGCCCCAATGGGTGTGATAACATGATTTCCAAGATCTGGCCTTCACTGCCAGTTCCTCAAAATCTCAAGCTTTCGCACGGCTCATTTTGCCCAAGTCAGTGAGCCATTGAACGCTTCCCGACTTTATTAGGCACACTGCGTATGATTAGAAGTTCAGAAGACATTTAGATGTCGCATCTTTTGAATTTCCGGTCATGCACAGTGCGCCTAATGAAACCGGGAAGCGTCCACCATGCTTCTGAGGCATACTGATGCAGCCAAAATGAGCCCCGAGCATGTGCAAGATTTTCATTAGCTGGCGGGGACACTAGCTCGTGGAAATCGTGTTATCACACATAGAGGGGCGTCAAGGCCCTTATTAACATAGGGAAAGTGAGATTTATAAGTTGTTTTTTATTTAAAACATTTATATTAGTGAACAGCATTAGGCTATTTTCACAAAATGTATCTTTTATTGTGTTTTTGAGGTCACAAAGATGCACCAAAATGCATGCATTTCCTTCTCCCAGCAAAGGCTATGAGATTTCTATCTTACTGCATCTTATTTTGGATGCATCTTGGTTGCGTTTCTGAAGATGCAGCATGTCAATTCTTTTTGCGTTTTTCCAGCGTTTTTGAGCCCTTCAAGTTAAAAGATTTGACTTGAAAAACGCATGGGGCAAAACACGTAAAACAACACATGTTTTTTTTTTATGCGTTTTTGCCGCAGGTGCATTTTTTGGCTCCATTGCATCTTTGTGGTTAGAAAAGATGCACTGTGGGAATTTGGGCATACAGGTATCAATGCTGCTGGGTTGGAGGGCAGAGGAGACCTGACAGGTTCCCTTTAACTGTTCACAATAGTACATTTTTTTCACCAGGGATGCCCAAACTTTTGCATGCCACTGTAAACCTACACTGTGTGCAGAATTATTAGGCAAGTTGTATTTTAGAGGATTTTTGTTATTATTGATCAACAACTATGCTCTCAATCAACCCAAAAGACTCATAAATATCAAAGCTTAATATTTTTGGAAGTTGGAGTGGGTTTTTTTTTAGAATTGGCTATCTTAGGAGGATATCGGTTTGTGCAGGTAACTATCACTGTGCAGAATTATTAGGCAACTTAATAAAAAACAAATATATTCTCATCTCACTTGTTTATTTTCACCAGGTAAACCAATATAACTTTACAACATTTAGAAATAAACATATCTGACATGCAAAAACAAAACACCAAAAAATTAGTGACCAATATAGCCACCTTTCTTTATGATGACACTCAACAGCCGACAACCATAGATTCTGTCAGTTGCTTGATCTGTTTACGATCAACATTGCATGCAGCAGCCACCACAGTCTCCCAGACACTGTTCCGAGGTGTTCTGTTTTCCCTCCCTGTAGATCTCACATATTGTGAGGGACCACAGGGTCTCTATGGGGTTCAAATCAGGTGAACAAGGGGGCCATGTCATTATTATTTCATCTTTTAGACCTTTACTGGCCAGCCACGCTGTGGAGAAGTTGGATGCATGTGATGGAGCTTGTCCTGCATAAAAATTATGTTTTTCTTGAACAATACCGACTTCTTCCGTACCACTGCTTGAAGAAGTTGTCTTCCAGAAACTGGCAGTAGGTCTGGGAGTTGAGCTTCACTCCATCCTCAACTCAAAAAGGTCCCACAAGTTCATCTTTGATGATAACAGCCCATACCAGTACCCCACCTCCACCTTACTGGCGGGCTGAGTCGAAGTGGAGCTCTCTGCCCTTTACTGATCCAGCCTCTGGCCCATCCATCTGGCCCATCCATCAAGAGTCACTCTCATTTCATCAGTCCATAAAACCTTTGAAAAATCAGTCTTAAGATATTTCTTGGCCCAGTCTTGATGTTTTATCTTATGTTTCTTGATCAAAGGTGGTCGTTTTTCAGCCTTCCTTACCTTGGACATGTCCCTGAGAATCCACACCTTGTGCTTTTTGATACTCCAGTAACGTTGCAGCTCTGAAATATGGCCAAACTGGTGGCAAATGGCATCTTGGCAGCTTCACACTTGATTTTCCTCAATTCATGGGCAGTTATTTTGTGCCTTTTTTGCCCAACACTCTTCTTGCGACCCTGCTGGTTATTTGCCATGAAACGCTTGATTGTTCGATGATAATGCTTCAAAAGTTTGGCAATTTCAAGACTGCTGCATCCCTCTGCATGACATCTCACAATTTTCGACTTTTCAGAGCCCGTCAAATCTCTCTTCTGACCCATTTTGCCAAAGGAATGGAAGTTGCCTAATAATTAAGCACACCTTATATAGGGTGTTGATGTCATTACACCCCACCCCTCCTCATTACAGAGATGCACATCACCTGATTTATTAAATTGGTAGTTGGCTCTCAAGCCTATACAGCTTGGAGTAGGACATGTATAAAAATTATCATGTGATCAAAATACTCATTTGCCTAATAATTCTGCACACAGTGTACTTCCAGGTAGTCCTCTATAGTCATGAGCTCTGTATAACCCCGCCCCCACCACTAATTGGCAGCTTTCTGCCTATGTACAGTGTATACAGAAAGCTGCCAATCAGTGGTATGGGTGGGGTTAAGCAGAGTTCAGCATTCCGCACCAGCAAATAAAATGATTTTATTATTAAAGTGACAGCAAGCAGCCCAATAAGTGACACATTGCTGGAATCAGGGTCTCTGCCCTGGCATTATACTGCTCTGAGAGGGGTTGCAAAAACCTGTTGACGGATTCCCTTTAAAAACAAATTTTTTATGAGCGATACTGTCGATCAATGGTCTAGAATCTGCACATTGTGATGTAAAAGAAAGTTTTAAAGTAAAACAGGCTTTTCAAGACATGCTGGGAGTTGTAGTTTCCGAACAGATGCAGAGCCTGATATTGAAGGCCACTTGCTATATAGTATCCTAAGATTATTTAGCAACTGAGCAAACAATTGTTCTAACTAATCTGTGGTGGGGTCCAGGACCTCTGACTGTGCAGGAGATAACCTGAGTGTCTGGGGATTAGAACAGTACACACTACAGTCCTGCGGGGCCACATCCTGCTAGAGCAATACAATCACCAGGGTGGAGTTCTGTCAGCGAGGAATGCAGGGCTCCCCAATTCTCCACAATGCATGGGACTGATCTGTGCAAGGCTTTATTGTGATGACTGCTAATAACCTTCCAGCAGAGCAGAAGAACAAGGCACGTTCTGGCTCACAGATTATTTGCTCAGTAAACATCTCCGTGACACACACTCCTACTTCACATGACTAAATATAAGGGTTAAAATAATAGTTGTCAGGTCAGGGCTACAAACATAGAAAATGTGAGAGGGTACTTACACACTAATACCCCTATAGCAGTGCCCGTGGCAGTAATTCTTTGAATATTTCCCCCATAACATCAATCTCAGCAATAGCTTGATTCATACCCCATAACAGTGTCAGTTTCAGTAGCACCTTAAACTGTATCCCACAACAGTGCTACTTTTAGTTACTCCACACAGTGTCAGCCTGAGTGACTTCTTAGAAATTGTTCACATTACAATGCCAGTGACTCGAGTTGTGTCCCCATTACTGTGCCAGTCTCAGTGATGTAATAATGCTACCATAAAAGTGCCAGTATCAGTGATTCCTCAGATAGTGCCCGTGTGGCGCCCCTGGGCTTCAGGCGCCACAGCGTATTAGGCTATGTGCGCACGTCGTGTTCTGCCGTGACAAATATTCTGCAGTGTTTTGTCACTTTTCACGTTTCAAAACGCAGCCGAAAAGCGTTTTGGATGTATTTTGAATGCAGAATGGATGCAGAATTCATGCGTTCAAGATGCTTGCTCTGCCATAGACAGAGTGGGAAAAGCATCCTGAACGCACAAAAGAAGTGACATGTTGCTTTTTAGAACGCATCAATTTTGTAAAAAAATTGGCATGCAAAACGCTGCATTTTAAAACGCTACGTGCGCATGGGATTTGCTAAATTCTCATAGACTTTGCTGGGCATGCAATACACATGTGTTTACGCTGGAATTTAAAACGCTGCGAAAACGCATGAAAAAACGCAACGTGCGCTTTTCAATGTCACTTTTCAGGGGTAATATCTATTTCGGGTCAGGAGGGGGGTTAACCTGCCGGTGCCTTCACAAAACACACACATACAACAGCAGATGCTTACTCACAGGGGGTTGGACTAGGGCAGACAGGATAGTTAGCCATTACGAACCATGGGACTTTTCCAGTCGCTACGACAATCACCGGGGGCGGGCACCACATGTGGTAGAAGTAGGCACAACCATCACGCTATGTGCGCACGTTGCGTTCTATTACGCAGCGTAAAATAGTCACTGCATGTGCGTCTTAGAACGCAGCCGAAAAGCTGCGTTCTGAGACGCATTTGGCAGAACGCAACGTGCGCACATTCCTGCAGAATTCATGCGTTCTGGATGCTTGCTCTGCCATGGGAAAAGCATCCAGAGCGCACATTTTTGACAGTGCGGACCCACTCGGCTCTGCTGCATCCCCATAGACTTGCAGCAGAGCCGCCTGGGACCGGAATGTCAAAAAGAGCACATGGCTGGCTGCGGGAGACAGCCGCGCGATCAGAATGAACTCGGGTGAACTTCACCCGACTTCATTGTGATCGCGCGGCTCTGTCCGTGTACCGCGGCTTGATTTGCGGTCACAGGTGAAGGTCTCACCTGTGACCGCAAATCTGAGTGACTGCAGTGAGCCGCGCGATCACTGGTGCCGTCACTCAGGTTACCTGCGGCCAGCTCGAGTCCTCCACCCGAGACCTGTGGCCGCGGGTAACCTGAGAGACATCCCCACACACATCCCGACATTACCGCCGACGTCCCCGCACACATCCCGACATTCCCGCACACATCCTGACATTACCGCCTACATCCCCGCACACATCCCGACATTCCCGCACACATCCTGACATTACCGCCTACATCCCCGCACACATCCCGACATTCCCACACACATCCTGACATTACCGCCGACATCCCCGCACACATCCCGACATTACCGCCGACATCACCGCACACAACCCGACATTCCCGCACACATCCCGACATTACCGCCGACATCCCCGCACACAGCCCGACACTACAGCCCTCATCATCACTGCACACACACCGGCATTACCTCAGTGACGTCCCCGCTGACAGCGCGACTCACTTCAGTTTCTGTATGGAGTGGACAGTAGTGGCGGTGTTGTACGCCAATTCCGGGTGGCTGCTGGCTGATATTTTTAGGCTGGGGGCGGCCCATAACGTGAGGCTCCCCATCCTGAGAATACCAGCCTTCAGCCGTGTGGCTTTACCCTGGCTGGTATCAAAATTGGGGGGGACCGTACGCCGTTTTTTTAAATTATTTATTTTACTGCACTACATAGACCCGCCCACCGGAGGCTGTGATTGGTTGCAGTGAGACAGCTGTCACTCAGCATGGGGGCGTGTCTGACTGCAACCAATCATAGGCGCTGGTGGGCGGGGGAAGCAGGGAATACGAGATTGAATAATGGGCGGCCGGCATTTTCAAAAGCAGGAGAAGCAGCCGGAGCAGTGTGACAGCTGTGCAGCTGATAGATGAGTATGAGAGAGGGGGGAGAGGGATAGACCGACAGAGAGAGAGAGACCGACCGACAGGGAGACATAGAGACCGACAGACAGACAGAGAGAGAGACCGACATTACAACCAATACGCACAAAAGAAGTGACATGTCACTTCTTAGAATGCGAGCTTCGGGCAGCAGCCAAAGCGCTGAGCTCTAATACGCCACGTGCGCACGGCTCCTGCATAATCTTCATAGATTATGCTGGGGACGCAGGACGCATGCAGTTACGCTGCGGTGCAGATCGCAGCATAACTGCATGTAAATACGCAACGTGCGCACATAGCCTTACAGGAGACCTTCCCGGGCACAGCTTGGGATAACATCTAACACTGACAACTAGAGTTAAGACCCTGTGCGCACTAGAAAATGGAATTTTCTTAAGAAAATTCCGCAGGCTCTGAAAGATTTCCGCACCATCGGAAAAAAACGCAAAAAAAAACCCACACTGAAATCCGCATGCGTTTTGTTGCGCTTTTTTCAGCGGGTTGGTACATGTGTTTTAATGCATTAAATGCAATAAAGCACATTGAAAAAAAAAGGTCATTTCCTTCTGATATAGATAGATAGATAATGGATAGATCGATAGATAGATAGATAGAGAGGGCTAGATAAAGGATAGATAGATAATGGATAGATAGATGAATAGACAGATAGATAAGTAAATAAATAGATAGATAATGGATAGATAGATAGATAAATAATGGATAGATACATAAATAAATAAATAATGGATAGATAGGATAGATAGATTGATAGAAGGATAGATAGATAGATAGAAGGATAGATAGATGTATAGATAATCAATAGATAGAGGACAGATCAATCAATCAATAGAGTCCATGTGAGGACACACTGTACTTCTCGCAAGCGGTAGTGTGTTCACATTACCGACCGTGAGAAATGACCTGTAGTTACCTCTGCAGTCTCGTTACAAGGCTGCAATGAGTATGTGTCAGTCATGGCTGGATGCAAGCGTCGTGTGACCTCAGAGCTGAGTGTTGGGAGGGCTTAAGAAAGTGGTGAATTGGGGATTTTTTGTGTTTATTTAAAATAAAGGATTTTTCGGTGTGTGTGTGTGTTTACTCACTTTACTTACGGGTTAATCATGTAAGCTGTCTCATAGACGCTGTCATGATTAAGCCTGGACTTAGTGGCAGCGATTCGCTGCCATTTAACTCCTTATTATCTGGATTGCCATCGCATCTGGAAGAGCCGGGGACACTCCGGGACTGTCGTATAATGGATGCGACAGTCCCGGGGCAGCTGTGGGCTGATATTCTCGGCTGCGGGAGGGGGGCGGCATTAACCCTGGCCCTCGCCCTTCCCAGCCTGAGAATACCGGGCCGCCGCTGTGTTTACCTTGGCTGGACAGTAAAAATACGGCGGAGCCAGTTTGTTTTTTTTGTTTTTTTACTTTTATATGTACGCTTGATTTTTATGTGCATTCTGTATGTCTGTGTGTGAGTGTGATATGTGTGTGTGTGTGTGTGTGTGTTTACTCTGCTCCGCTTCCTCTTCCTGTCATAATGACATCACTTCCTTGCAAAACGCAGGCAGTGATGAACATTATGTCCCGAAAAACGCAAAATACCGCAGGGAATAACGCAGGAAAACGCAATGAACCGCACAAAATTTGCTACTTGCGTTATTCCGTGCAGAATTTCACGATTACATTAAAGTCATTGAAGTGAAATCCCATAGCAATCTGAGGAAAAGAAGTGACATGCAATTGTTTTTGCTGCGGGAATCCCGCAGCAAAACATGCATCTGTCAAAATCCGCCTAGTGCGCACAGCATTTTTTTTCCCCATAGGATTTGCTGGTGAATCACTGCAGAGATGTTATGAATATTTTCTGCAGCGAAACATGCAGCAAATCTGCGGGTAATCTGCGGGAAATTCCGTCCAGTGCGCACAAGGCAAGTGTTTCTCTCTCTTCGTGAGCCCATGGCTTGGAGGAGGAGGCTCGGCCGGGTTCCGGAGAGCAACCGAGGGACACTTCACTAAAAAGACTTTCATGGGCACCGGTGGTGATCGCCGACTATCCGGGATTGGCTGGAGCACATCGTGGCGGAGACCGGTACTCTGGGGCAGCGCCTGAACTACTTGTGAGTAAAAGACCTGGGAACTGCAGCCCCTGTATCTGCCTTTCCTTTACCGTCGCCATCACCCAGCGCTGCGGCGCCAACGGGGACTACCACAACCCCCGTCCTCCTCCGTCATCCTCCCCGGGGTAATCTCACTCCGCCTGTGGGGAGCGACACCATCCCAGCTGCGACCCTCACCATCAGCCCCGGAGAGCAGTACCCGCAGTGGTGGCCCATTCCTAGCCGCGTACCACAGGTGGCGTCACGATCATAAAAGACTTTCCTAACTGTCACTAACACCCCCATCCTCCATCCTGCCTCCCTACCACCCTCTAACTCTCCTTCCTGTACGCCTCGGAGCAACGGAACCAGGCCAGGCCACCCCGTGACAACGCAGAGGATCTGCATTCCCGGCCTGGCAACTGCTCCGCGGGGCGCTACACCCGCATAACTATACCAGGCACAGTACCAGTTTCTGTAACACATTAAAAAGTGACCCCATGAAAGTGCAAGTCACAATGATTCTTTGAAAATGGCACTGATAAGGAGGCATTATTGAAATATTCACCGTAAATGCTCTTTTATCAGGGTACTAAAGGTGTTACTGAAAATCCTCCTGTTTTGAGGCCGCTATTCAAATACTCACTGTGACTTGAATGGTTATGCGGGCACAAGTAAAAGTCACAGAGTCTGACACTTTTATGGAATCACTATTTAGTGACTTCTTAAAAAGGACCCCTCTAATATTTTCCGTCTCAGTGACTCATAAAAAAGTAACCCATAACAGTGTGGTTTTCAGAAAGTCCCCAGTAGCGCCCCATAACACTTTCAATCTATTACACTATGAGAAAAGGTTTGACATAATAATGCTAATCTCATTAACTCCACAGTTAGTTCTCCCACTACTGTTCCAGTCCCAGTGACTCCTTACATAGTGCACCAATAACCATGCTAGTCTCAGTAACTCCTTACATAGAGCCCTCATAACCATGCAGTCTCTGACTCCTTACATAGTGCCCTCAATGATGCTAGTCTCAGTGACTCCTTACATAGTGCCCCAATAAGGATGCTAGTCTCAGTGACTCCTTACATAGTGCCCTAATAACCATGATAGTCTCAGTGACTCCTTGCATAGTGTCCCCATAACCATGCCTAGTCTCAGCGACTCCTTACATCGTGCCCCCATAACCATGCTAGTCTCAGTGACTCCTTACATAGTGTCCCATAACCATGCTAGTCTCAGTGACTCCTTACATAGTGCCCCATAACCATGCTAGTCTCAGTGACTCCTTACAAAGTGCTCCCATAACCATGCTAGTCTCAATGACTCCTTACATAGTGCCCCCATTACCGTACTAGTATCAGTGACTCCTTACATAGTGCCCCCATTACCGTACTAGTATCAGTGACTCCTTACATAGTACCCTCGTAACTATGCTAGTCTCAGTGACTCCTTACATAGTGCCCCATAACCATGCTATTGTCAGTGACTCCTTACATAGTACTCTCGTAACCATGCTAGTCTCAGTGACTCCTTACATAGTACCCTCATAACCATTCTAGTGTCAGTGACTCCTTACATAGTGCCCTCATAACCATGTTAGTCTCAGTGATGCCTTACATAGTGTCCTAATAACCATGCTGGTCTCAGTGACTCCTTACATAGAGCCCTCATAACCATGCTAGTGTCAGTGACTTCTTACATACTGCCCCCATAACCATGCTAGCTAGTATCAGTGACTCCTTACATACTGCCCCCATAACCATGCAAGTATCAGTGACTCCTTACATAGTGCCCCCATAATCATGCAAGTCTCAGTGACTCCTTACATAGTGCCCTAATAACCATATTAGTCTTAGTGACTCCTTACATAGTGCCGCCAAAACCATGCTAGTTTTAATGACTCCTTACATGGTGCCCCATAATCATGATAGTCTCAGTGACGCCTTACATAGTGCCCCCATAACCATGCTAATCTCAGTGACTCCTTCCATAGTGTCTCCATACTAGTGCAGGTCTCAGTGACTTTCAATAATGTGTGCATAACAGAACCAGTCTCAGTAACATCTTAAATAGTGCTCCCATAACAATCCCAGTGACTCCTTGAACAGTGTCCACTTTGAATAATGCACACATAATAGTGGCATCTAAGGGCTCATGCACATGGCGATATTTTCAAACTGAGTGCGATCCAATAAAACATTGGATTGCGTTCGGACCAATGTTATTCTGTGGGGTTGTGCAAGTCCGATCTTTTTCCTTGGACAAAATCGGTCCAAGGAAAAAAAATCGCAGCATGTCTGAGTTGAATGCAAATTAGCCATTCAAGTCAATGAGTCTGTGAAAAACATTGGACTGCACTTGGATGACATCTGAGTTCAGTCCAATTTTCACTGCCTGATAGAATGGAGAAGATGGGGAATTCTTCCCCGTCATCTGAGAGATTCGGATCACACTATGAGTTTGATCAGAGTGTGATTTGCGTAATCATCTCGATTCTCTCAGATGAGAGACTACACAGTCGGCTGCACCTAGCCTAAGTGACTCCTTAAGTAGTGCCCACTATTTTTCTTTTTTTTAGCTCAAAAGCATCCAATTGAGCTCATTTTGTTTTTTAAAAAGGGTGTGCACAAGCTCAAAAGTTATTCCTAGGGGATAACATTCTGATCACTGAAGGTCTGCCCACCATGGGCTTCCAATCATGAGAATGGAGTGAAGGTCGATCTGCACACTATTGCTGTATTCATGCTTAATGGGAGCACTGAACACAGAGTTTTGCTGATATTCAGCGTTCCTATTAGAATGAATAGAGAGGCAGTGACCATGATCAACCACTGCTCCATTCAGCCATGGTGGTCAGATCCCCAGCAATCTGAAAGTCATCTGCTACCCCATGGATAGGGTATAACCCCTTTCACGCTAAAAAGAAAAAAAAAAAAAACAAAACAGTTAGCGTATTAACAAAAGATATCCAATGACAAAAAGTGGCAGAGGCATGTTGACATAGCAAGTGAGCCTGTAGAAGATCCAAATAGATGAAAAAAATAAATCTCAGGGTATGTGCTGAGGAGGACCTTTCAATCAAATACTTAATTAACCTCTTGATAAGGGATTGTGGGAAATATGTCGATTTGCCTTACATAATTCAGGTTTCAGATCATACACATGACACAGATATAAAGATGGCTGCCATTTCCTGTTTTCCACACCTTGCCTGGAATGCAAGGAATGTCCAGATGTAAGAAGACCACCATATAAGGAAAGACCCCTGGCCAAGCTAGAAGACCAACCCACAGATCAGATGACACCATGGATTCCTCCACTGAAGTCAGACCCGCTCATCAACAGCAACACGGATTTCCCCATTGGCTAGCCCATGAACTGTCCCACTAAATGGGCATATCCGAACTTGTGTACGCCCCTAGCCTATATCAGAAGATGCATGCTCTGTACTCAGCTCTTTGGCTGCCATTTTTATTGTGATCAAGAAGAGATTTCACATCCGACTGTGTCTGGTGTGAATTCTTTATGCATGCACTTGGTCTACACCAATTAGGCCAGGCAGTAGGCAACTAGTGATCTCTGGTTAAGAGTTCACCCTAACATTAATGGCGCCCAACATGGGGCCAATAGACAAAGACACCTGAAATCCTGATGAACCGGCAACTGGAATGGCATAACGTGCTGAACACCCCAGGAATTTGATCACCTCCTAAAGAGAGCACGGTAGGTCTGCTGATTTTTCGTAATCTGTAGTCTTCCCGTGGTTGGGAAGGGGGGCACTGACTGCCTGACCATGTCTGTTTTTTTGGGGTATCTGTTGACGGCAGACCAGGTCTCACGGCTATTGGCAATATTAATCTCGGAAGAACCATCACATGTTCAGTTGTCTGCAGCCTGTTGTGCATTTGTGAATAGGGGAGGTTGACTGGTAGTTAGGAGAGCAAGTGGTTTTGTGAGCGTCGTCTGGAAACGTAAAGGATATGGTCTGTGGTATAGTATACGGTTGTCGCCTGTGGTAGTTTATGGCTCTATGAGGAAATACGTGGGACTGCTGGTACGTGGTAATCTTGGGGCCTAGCGCAGTGTAGCGTGGAATGGCTGGTACAGAAACCATTGGGGCATAGCATTTAAGTTGCACATTGTGGCTGGTACGTGGTAGTCTTGGGGCCTAACGCTGGACGTGAAATGGCTGGTACGGATATCATTGGGGCTTAGCGCAAGCTTGGGTGATATAATTGGTATGAGGTGTCTTGGGGTCTAGAAAGAGCGTTGGACGTGATTCGGCTGGTACGGGCACCTTGTAGCCAGGGGTGACACCATTGGTGTATTTATAAATTACGGACCATGAAGAAACTGGGCAGGGACACCGTGACAAGGCACCTGCTGCAGACTTAACAAAACTTTACTTAGTGTTCAGTTGTGAGTCATTTTTCTGTGTGTTTGTGTATCTATAAAAAGTACAGAAAATAAGGGAGAAAGAGTTTGAGCAGATGTGAGGTCAGTTTTTTCCTTTTCCCTGCCACATACTAAAATGGTGGATGAAGCACATGGTGCTGAAGCATGATTGAGAGAAAGAAAGGAAGTTAGTGGGGGGATGTGTGAGATAAACCATGTGCTATTCCTGGTGGCAGCCATTTTTGGTCAGATTTTAAAATGGTGGACGAAGCACATGGTGGCCAAGGCATGCATGGTTTAAACAAAGAAAAGGAAGTGAGTCGGGGGATGTGTGAAGAAGACCATGTGCTCTGTAAATGTTTGAACAAAGACTGGGTGGACTATTATATAGACAGAAAAATAAGTGTTTTTATCTATAATTAGACTTAGATCGTGGACATATGTGTGTGTGTATGTGTATATAAATATATACTGTATATAAGTACAGACTACAGAAAATAGGAGAGAGAGAGTTGGAGCAGATGTGAGTTCCTTTTTCCCTGCCACATGCCAAAATGGTGGATGAAGCACATGGTGGCCGAGGCATGTTTGAGACAAAGAAAGGAAGTTAGTGGGGGGAGATGTGAGATAAACCATGTGGTATTCCTGGTGGCAGCCATTTTAAGACAGAGCATGTGTAAAGTAACCAGAAGACCATAGGTTGTTTGAATGTCTGAACAATGGATTGGATGGAGTACTACATACTTGGACAGAAAAAAAATGAGTGTTTTTAACTGTAGTTGGATCAGGACTGTGGATATCTGAATATGTGTGTATATGATACATATAAATGTGTGTGTGTGTGTGTGTTTATAAAACACAGACTATACAATATAGGGGGAAAATAGTTGAGCAAAAGAAAAAAAAAATCAGTTTACCTTCCCCTCCCCCCCACATGATGCTACAATCCCAACAAAAAGAAGGAAATCACGTGCTGTGGGGTCATTTTCTATAGGCCTCAGTGAAGAATTTTGGGAAGAGAAAGAGCACCGCATATACATAAGGGGCACACCAACCACAGTATAAATCGTAATATACAAAAAAGCTTTATTCAACACACTAGATTTAAAAACACTAAAAAAACATGAAGAACATCACACTCAGAGCTAAGCTAAACCCAAGTGTAACCATGGCCATGGTGAACAATAAACAAGATCACAGTGATCTTATTAAACATATATGATAATACATACATCAAAAATGCAAACCTGTGAAAAAACACAGTAGGTAGTTTTAAGTTGCAACAAGATGACCAAAAGATATATAGCGTACAGTAATGACCAGTACATGCAAAGACAATATATTATGGCTATGCAATACAAAAATGAGGCAACATTAAATAGGGGGCGGCGTTTGCAGGAAGGGTATAATAATATATAGGCAATGATACAGATGTATTAGTACACCCGAGGTAGAGCTGGGGAGGGTTGTATGTATCCGTGTATAAGAACAAAATAATGACCTGCCTACAGGCAACTATGCACTATAACGTACACCATAAGGATGCCCAGGCAGGGTGCTGGGCCCCAACAATACCAAGAGTGGTATAAAGTTGTACAGATGGGTGAGTCCCTATGGATAGAGGGGGCACAAAGCCAAATAGCAAATTAGCAGGTGCCCACAGCACCCACACAGGAACATAAATACCAATGGTTGTCCGCCCGAATAACCATAGCAAACACCAGCCCCAAAGCGTAGATAATTGTGGATGGAGAAGACACAGGGTGCAGGGAACACCATGGATCAGGTGGGTAGACAAATGTAGCTCAGAGTGGGTGACCCCACGCGTATCGCTGCCAAAGCAGCTTCATCAGGGAGAGTGCTGTTGTATTGAACAAGAGCGTATAAATAGTAGAATAAGTATAGACGCAAGTGCACTCACCTGTGCTAGCAAATACACAGGAACGGTGATCACCGCAGAGCGCTGTGCCCGCGCATGCACAGTGCGATGTGGACGGGGAGACATGAGGATCAAAAAGCTGTGAGCAGCAAAGCGTTACCCGCGCACATGCGCAGGCCGCTGCACGGGTCACATATGGACAGAGCACAAAGTATCAGGCTCAATAGTATGTATTACGCGATTATATGCATGCGCTAGGTGTATGAGAAGCCACGAGCAGGAAGGACAGCCTCAGGTATCATATACCATGTGCTGTTTGAGATACAAAAAATAAAAATAAGAAAATATAAAATAGCCTAAGAATATAAAGTGTAAAGATATTCTTAAAACGTTTAATGAATAGTTAACCAGTAATTACAAGGCAGAGATGGTGGCATCAATAAGATGCATACATGACAGGGGTTGTAAAACCAAGGAGAACCGCAGATGGCAAAAAATGCCACAACCATTGAAGTGAGGGATGAAATGTCCTTATCCATACCTACATACCGTGCAGCAGCAGCATAGATGGACAAAGAATGCATATGCATGCATACAGTTATGCATATATACATATACATATACATATACATACACACAAATGCATTAGCATAGAGCCGCATATGCACATGTACGCGCATATATATACTCACAATCATACAAACATGCGCCCACATATACAACCATATATAAGGGGCCCCCATGGTAGTATATAGTGGGGGCATGATGCACCATGAATGGACCAGTCTGAGACCTTTATGGTGAAACAGGAGGGGGGGGGCGGATGAATCCATGTGTGAAAAAGGGTTGTAAAACTAAAAGAAATCACAGATGGCAGAAATATCACCAATAATTAGGGTGAAGGACGGATAGAATGTCCTTATCCATACATGTATACCACACAACGGGGGCATGGGTGAACAAAAGACCCATATACGTGTACAAATGTACATATGCGCATACAGATGCATGGGCATGAAGCCGCATATGCACCTGTATGTACATACACACATTCATAGTCATAAGTCCGAGGCCCCCATGGTTGTCCATGGTGGGGGTATCATGTACCATGAATGGACCAATCTGGGACCCTCAGATAAAGCACAAATAGGCGAAGTCCAAACCCATGGAGCAATGCATGCATCTATGGGATAATATAGGGGTCTAGAAATACGGAGACCAAATCCATATCCGTTGGTATATATGGATAAAGTATATTTTAAGTGGAAAAATACATGCAAAGTTCAATTCCACATAAAAATAACACAGTAATATACCCATATAGTGTGGAACATAATGCGGCATCACCATATGCATCTAGAATAATGGATATGAAAAATCGCTAATCACCAATTAAAGGTTCAAGAGGATATATATTACATCCCTTGAAACCTAAAAATTACGGCAGAGTATGGCCACAAGGAGAATAGCCAATATGCAGTTTCACATGCACAAAAAGAACCAGCCGAAATATATTATGGGACAACCAGCGATTCCATGGTGTTTATGTAGGCATATGGGCAATATCTAATACAGGTCATAGACAAAGACACCGACATAAAGGCATACAGAAGACACCTGATGTGTGAATACATCGCCTGTATGCAGGGACACATGGATCCATGGATACCAAGAGTAGGTGTGGAATCAATGTCATATGTAAGCGAAAGATAGAACACATGAGTCCGTATGCATCAAGTTGCAGGTGGTTCCTTGAAAGTTCCAAAAATGACCGCAACATGGAATGAAGATGAAAGGTCAAGACATCGAGGTTCATACTGGATGTTGAATGAGCTGGAAGCTGTAAGACAATAGTGATCCAAGACTGGAGCAGAACCCAATATTCAATGTGGGGGGAGTTGATGAACCTGAAAAGAAAGTTTGAGAAAAAACAGACGTCAGCCCAGAAAGCCAGTAAATAAGAGCTCCTCATTCAGACCAGTGGGGGCAACCGAATGTAATTTAAAGATCCAGCGAGACTCATTTTGGAGGAGCCACTTCATGCAGGATCCACCCCTAGCAGTGCTGGTATGTTTTTGAAGTCCATAGACCCGAGTGCCACGAGGATTACCACAATGATGGGACAAAAAATGAGCAGCCACCGAAGTCAGTGATTTACCTTTTCTTAAATCAGAAGCTGCCAAGTTGATTGTAGAGAAGTGCATTTGAATTCTTTTACGCAGTTCTTGTGTTGTCTGTCCAACGTATACTTTGTCACAGGGACAAACCATGCAGTAGATGACATTCCTGCTTTTGCAGTTAATATAAGTATGAATATGATGGTCCGTAGAGTCCTGGGGATTGTGAAACACATTGTGGGTAGAATTCATATAACCACATATATTACAATCCCCGCACGGGAATGAACCCCTCAAAGTGATGCCACGTTGGAGCTTGTTTTTAGGTCTGACGAAGTGGCTGCGCGTCAAAAGGTCCTTCAAACTCGGGGCTCGCCGGGCGGTGAGTAAGGGGAATGGAGCAGTGACAGGAGACGTTTGTAAATTGGTGGTCAAAATAGGCCAATGTCTACGTAAGATCCCTCTTACCTTATCCCACTCGTTGTTATACGTGGGGATAAATCTCACGAAGTTGTCCTTAGGTCTGGATGATGTCTGGATCAATGAGGTCTGTGTTTCCGACTTGGCTCTCTGATAGGCCCTTGAGATCACCTTCTTGGGGTATCCACGGTCCACGAATCTGCGTGTAAGGTTAGAAGCCTGTTGATGGAAGTCACTATCTAGGCTACAATTCCGTCTTACCCGCAAAAATTGGCCGGTGGGTATACCTGATTTGGTGTGCTGCGGGTGGAAACTCGTATAGTGAAGCAGGCTGTTCGTGGCCGTCGGTTTCCTGTATAAGTTGGTTAGAAGTTTATCCTCCTTAGTTGAAATTTCGAGGTCAAGGAACATGACGGCTGTAGACAAAATGGTATAGGAGAGAAAGATATTTAGAGCGTTGGTGTTCAAGTTGGAAATAAATGAGCAACACTCATCCTCTGTGCCCATCCAGATGAACATGATATCATCTATATAGCGATACCATTTGAGCACGTGTTCTTCAAAGTCGTGTGATGGGAAAACAATGGTGGACTCCCACCATCCCAAAAAAAGGTTCGCAAAAGAAGGCGCACAGCGGGCACCCATCGCCACGCCGGAGATCTGTCTGTAGTACGTACGGTCGAAAAGAAAATAATTGTGGCACAGTACAAAATCTAGGAGGTCGACCAAAAAGGAGTCGTGCATGCGGTCCGACCTTGCCTGTTGGTCCAAAAAGTACGTAACGGCTAACATGCCGTCGGTGTGTCGGATATTGGTGTAAAGCAATTCAACGTCGCAGGTGACCAGTAGGGCACCCGGAGGTAAAATGATATCCTGACACACCTTGACCATATGTAGGGTATCTTGGATAAACGATGGGAGTTTATTCACCAGTGGTTGTAGAAAAAAATCCACATAGGTGCTGGCTCTTTCACACAAGCTCCCTATACTGGCCACAATCGGTCAACCGGGTGGTTTTACGGTAGGTTTATGGACCTTTGGCAACATGTAGAAAGTGGGAGTAATGGGGTCGCTGACCCACATGTATTGCTTCTCTTTATCGGTGATAACGCCCAAACGATGGGCGGATGTTAAAAGATTGTGGAGCTTAGACATGAAGACCTGAGTTGGATCTGACGGCAACTTGATATAAAATGACGTATTACTCAGTTGCCGGTGGGCCTCTTCTAGATACATGTGTGTGGACCAGACGACCACATTTCCCCCTTTGTCGGCCTCTTTGATAATGAAGCTGTTGTTGTTTTTGAGTTGCATGATGGCCCTAGTTTCTGAGGTGGATAGATTAGGTGCCCTAGGTGTGCCCGATGTCAATTTGATGATGTCACTTCTTACCATTTCGAAGAAGATTTTGATAGCAGGTATCAAAGAAAAGGAGGGGGTGGCCACGGACTTGTTCTTGTAAGGAAATGATCGCCTGCCCGGTTCCTCTGAGCTCTCCTCTAGTAACTCAAGAAGGTCCTGAAATGTTTGGCGTTCGTCAGGTTCCAATTCATCAATGATCTGTGGTTTCCTGTAAATCACCTGGAAAACAAGGTTCCGACAAAAAAGGTAGAGATCTTATATGAGTACAAATTTGTCAAGTCCATGGGTAGGTGAGAAAGTAAGGCCCCTCTCCAGAATCGAGGTTTCCAATGTAGATAAAATATAAGATGACAAATTAATAATTTGTAGGGAATCTCTTACCTGGGAGTCATCACTATCCATGGGGGCCTCGATGGTATCTAAAATCTGTACCTCGAGTGTCGGAAGGGTAGTGTCCGGTTGTTGTTGCCCGCTTTTCTTCTCGTAGCCTTTCCTTTTGCGCCCACCTCTTCTGACCCTGTATCGGGGTCGCTGCTGGTGGATAAAAAAAATCGCTGGATCCGCTATGTTGTGCTGTGGGAGGATTATTGGCCAGAGTCTGTCTGTAATGCCTGTTAGGGTGTGTGCCTCGTGAATTGCCCTTGTGTCTCCATTTAAAGGCTGATTTGTTATCAAAATCATTCCTGTCTCTCTGGAATTTGCCGCATTTCCTATCGACAATATCCCTCTCATAATGATCCATTTGATCCTTGAGTTTAGTTTGAAATGATGTAACCAGCTGGCGATCCTCAATCCTTGCCAATTTGGCTTCCAGATCCTTGATATTTGTTTTGGTAGTAGCGAGCAGGACCCTGTCATGTTCCAACAACATGTTGATCAATATGTTTGAACATTTTAAAAGGCCCTGCTCCCACGTGCCCTGGAACGCAGCAGATGGTTCCCATGCAGGAAAAATGTTGACTCGTAAGCCCCGTGGAACAATACCAGCCCTGAGGTACTCCTCAAGGCTGCGTATGTTCCACCAGAGGCGGATACCCGTTTTATGGGCAGATGTAAGGTCAGAGGTAAGAAGAGAAAATTCATCAGGGACAGCTGCAGAAGCCCCCGAAGAAAATAGATTATCGGAGCGTTCACGCCAAGTAGCTTCCCATGCATCCCAGTCCATGATGCAAAAAAGCCCACAAAGAGATGGCACAGTGTTGCTAGAACAAGGTGAGTATAGATATGAGAACGTAAAACAATAACCGCAAGAGCTCTTTCTCTTCCAAAAATTCTTCAGCTCTGTACATCGCATTAGGGTGCACCCACTTTCATTCTTGACCGGTGGTGCGCTCCTAAAAAATACTACTATTGGCTCTTGCTTCTTGTCCCCCTTTGGGACATTTTTCTTGGTGCTGCACACCGTTTATAAAAACGCATTTGCGGTTATTGTTTTACGTTCTCATATCTATACTCACCTTGTTCTAGCAACACTGTGCCATCTCTTTGTGGGCTTTTTTGCATCATGGACTGGGATGCACGGGAAGCTACTTGGCGTGAATGCTCCGATAATCTATTTTCCTCGGGGGCTTCTGCAGCTGTCCCTGATGAATTTTCTCTTCTTACCTCTGACCTTACATCTGCCCATAAAACGGGTATCCGCCTCTGGTGGAACATACGCAGCCTTGAGGAGTACCTCAGAGCTGGTATTGTTCCACGGGGCTTACGAGTCAACATTTTTCCTGCATGGGAACCATCTGCTGCGTTCCAGGACACGTGGGAGCAGGGCCTTTTAAAATGTTCAAACATATTGATCAACATGTTGTTGGAACATGACAGGGTCCTGCTCGCTACTACCAAAACAAATATCAAGGATCTGGAAGCCAAATTGGCAAGGATTGAGGATCGCCAGCTGGTTACATCATTTCAAACTAAACTCAAGGATCAAATGGATCATTATGAGAGGGATATTGTCGATAGGAAATGCGGCAAATTCCAGAGAGACAGGAATGATTTTGATAACAAATCAGCCTTTAAATGGAGACACAAGGGCAATTCACGAGGCACACACCCTAACAGGCATTACAGACAGACTCTGGCCAACAATCCTCCCACAGCACAACATAGCGGATCCAGCGATTTTTTATCCACCAGCAGCGACCCCGATACAGGGTCAGAAGAGGTGGGCGCAAAAGGAAAGGCTACCAGAAGAAAAGCGGGCAACAACAACCGGACACTACCCTTCCGACACTCGAGGTACAGATTTTAGATACCATCGAGGCCCCCATGGATAGTGATGACTCCCAGGTAAGAGATTCCCTACAAATTATTAATTTGTCATCTTATATTTTATCTACATTGGAAACCTCGATTCTGGAGAGGGGCCTTACTTTCTCACCTACCCATGGACTTGACAAATTTGTACTCATAAAAGATCTCTACCTTTTTTGTCGGAACCTTGTTTTCCAGGTGATTTACAGGAAACCACAGATCATTGATGAATTGGAACCTGACGAACGCCAAACATTTCAGGACCTTCTTGAGTTACTAGAGGAGAGCTCAGAGGAACCGGGCAGGCGATCATTTCCTTACAAGAACAAGTCCGTGGCCACCCCCTCCTTTTCTTTGATACCTGCTATCAAAATCTTCTTCGAAATGGTAAGAAGTGACATCATCAAATTGACATCGGGCACACCTAGGGCACCTAATCTATCCACCTCAGAAACTAGGGCCATCATGCAACTCAAAAACAACAACAGCTTCATTATCAAAGAGGCCGACAAAGGGGGAAATGTGGTCGTCTGGCCCACACACATGTATCTAGAAGAGGCCTACCGGCAACTGAGTAATACGTCATTTTATATCAAGTTGCCGTCAGATCCAACTCAGGTCTTCATGTCTAAGCTCCACAATCTTTTAACATCCGCCCATCGTTTGGGCGTTATCACCGATAAAGAGAAGCAATACATGTGGGTCAGCGACCCCATTACTCCCACTTTCTACATGTTGCCAAAGGTCCATAAATCTACCGTAAAACCTCCCGGTCGACCGATTGTGGCCAGTATAGGGAGCTTGTGTGAAACAGCCAGCACCTATGTGGATTTTTTTCTACAACCACTGGTGAATAAACTCCCATCGTTTATCCAAGATACCCTACATATGGTCAAGGTGTGTCAGGATATCATTTTACCTCCGGGTGCCCTACTGGTCACCTGCGACGTTGAATCGCTTTACACCAATATCCGACACACCGACGGCATGTTAGCCGTTACGTACTTTTTGGACCAACAGGCAAGGTCGGACCGCATGCACGACTCCTTTTTGGTCAACCTCCTAGATTTTGTACTGTACCACAATTATTTTCTTTTCAACCGTACGTACTACAGACAGATCTCCGGCGTGGCGATGGGTGCCCGCTGTGCGCCTTCTTTTGCGAACCTTTTTTTGGGATGGTGGGAGTCCACCATTGTTTTCCCATCACACGACTTTGAAGAACACGTGCTCAAATGGTATCGCTATATAGATGATATCATGTTCATCTGGACGGGCACAGAGGATGAGTGTTGCTCATTTATTTCCAACTTGAACACCAACGCTCTAAATATCTTTCTCTCCTATACCATTTTGTCTACAGCCGTCATGTTCCTTGACCTCGAAATTTCAACTAAGGAGGATAAACTTCTAACCAACTTATACAGGAAACCGACGGCCACGAACAGCCTGCTTCACTATACGAGTTTCCACCCGCAGCACACCAAATCAGTTATACCCACCAGCCAATTTTTGCGGGTGAGACGGAATTGTAGCCTAGATAGTGACTTCCATCAACAGGCTTCTAACCTTACACGCAGATTCGTGGACCGTGGATACCCCAAGAAGGTGATCTCAAGGGCCTATCAGAGAGCCAAGTCGGAAACACAGACCTCATTGATCCAGACATCATCCAGACCTAAGGACAACTTCATGAGATTTATCCCCACGTATAACAACGAGTGGGATAAGGTAAGAGGGATCTTACGTAGACATTGGCCTATTTTGACCACCGATTTACAAACGTCTCCTGTCACTGCTCCGTTCCCCTTACTCACCGCCCGGCGAGCCCCGAGTTTGAAGGACCTTTTGACGCGCAGCCACTTCGTCAGACCTAAAAACAAGCTCCAACGTGGCATCACTTTGAGGGGTTCATTCCCGTGCGGGGATTGTAATATATGTGTGTGAGGCAAATCCCGGGATATGAAGATGAATTATGACTCCAGTCATAATCCCTCATCACTCCCTGGCAGTGCCCCCTCCCTTCTTGTTCTCAGTGTTCCACTTACACCTCCATGGCCATGTCCTGTGATATGGAGATGAGGTGGTGTGGGAACAATGGACACAGGATGACTCCCTGCCGTCACCCTGTAGTAGGAGCTGCTAGCTAGTTAGCAAGGCTATGGAAATAGCCAGACAGAACGACTCCAGTAAAAAATGGTTCATATCTCGCAAGCCATATTTCCGATAAATATGGCAACCATAAAAATGGTGTCTCCGCATGCGGACGATGCCGGCACACCCTTTTTATGGGAGCAGGACATTGGGAAATGCCCCAGGCGTGATATCAGCCAATGGGGAACTGGCAGACAGGTCATGAGTCCCCTCGTTCTGTAGCTAAATTCATAACTGTCACAATGAGAGCATTGGCGTCCGCCTACGACGCTCCCAGGCAAAGTTATGGCCCATATTCCATGTTGTGGATTGTCCATAACTCAAGCCAGGGGTGGAGCAGTGCTCCCTCTGAGGTCACTAAGGTAGGAGGGGACCTGGATGTGCCCAGGTTGATAACCCTACTTCGGCCATTTTCCAGTGTTCTTTCGCTGGGGGTCACGTGTAGGAAACATCTGTGGGAGTTCCTGGAAACCTGGTCTACAGCGCCCCCCTGTGGCCAGACGCACAAGGTAACTGATTGAATTGCATACCTGTTTGTAAACCATGCTTTATCTGTAACTGTACTCTGACATATGTATATTCTGTAGATTCCCTATTGTATATATTGTAGTTTCTAGTGTGCTTTAGGCTGATTAAATTATATAATTAATCTTGGGCTGTTCTGTTATCTCGATCTTGAATCCCACGTCTGTGTGTTCGGCTAATAGTTACCGTAAATCGGTTGGTGGCAGCGAATTGTGCCAAGGATTATTGTGGGGAGGCCAGTGAGATTCGGGGAGATTTTATATATTCCGCCCGCGGAGGTCGGGGGAATATATACCTTACTCTCACCGGGGACCCTTCAATAATCGGCATAAGTAGTATAGCGGCCTCCTTGCTTATGGTCGGGCAATTCCATAATTGGCCTGACTATAAGAGGGGCGCTAGAGAGCGCGTCACGTGCTCTGTCTGTCGGTCGGGAGGTATAAAGGAGGGGTGACCCCCACTTGTTACCCCCCGATTGTGACGTACTGGTAGCCAGCGCGGGGGATTTCTGAGTGACCCCCCCGGTGGTTTGTGACATATTGGTGGCATAGCGGTGGGATCGAGATAATAGTGTGTGTGAGTGTGAGACCCATACTCCCAGACACTAAAGACTGCCTGCAGCAGCTGTGGCTGCTGGGGTCGTCAGACTAGCTCAACACTAGAGTGTCAGAGTGCAGATACTGTAAGGTGTGTGGAGGCATCAGGTGTCAGTTCTGTGTCAGTGACCAAAAGTCTGCAAGAATGGCTGATGGCACCAGGAGCAGAGCTATGCAACTGGCCAATGCTAAAGCAGGAGCCGAAGAGAGGGAGGACGGTGCTGTGGGCAGTAATGAGGAGGTTGCCCACGAGTCCTCCAGGAGCTCGACGCCAGAAAACCGTTCTGCAGAGGACAGCGCACAAGCTGGCAATTATGGACAAGATGAGGAGCAGCTCACCCAAGGGTCCTCAACGAGCCAGATGCCAGCCCTCCGCTCTGCAAGGGACAGTGAATCACCAGGCTCCGCAGCGGGCCGCAGATCACCACGTGCCATTCCACCGAGCCTGGGAGGCTCGGATAGCCTTCTTCAAATGGCTATGGCCCTTCTCCAGGCTGGAGACCAGGAGGGCTACAAGGGACTCCTGGCAGAGCGCAGGGCAGAGCGGCAAGCAGCGCGTGAGGCTGAGGCTGCGGAGCGGCAGGCAGCGCGTGAAGAGCGCCAGGCAGAGCGTGACTACCAGCTGCAGCTAGCTCAGCTCCGGCCCTCATCAGCCACACGTGACCTTCAAGACACCAAACTTCCAAAGGTCCGTGTTGAGGACTTCCCAGTGCTGGAGAAGGATGGAGACTTGGACTCTTTCTTGACTGCTTTTGAACGGACTTGCTTGCAGCACCATCTGGACAAGGACCAGTGGGCCAAATACCTGACCCCCCGTTTAAGGGGTAAGGCCCTGGAAATCCTTGGGGACTTGCCTGCTGAGGCAGATCAGGGCTACGACACCATCAAGCGGGCCCTGATCCAACAGTACAACCTCACTCCAGAGTCCTACCGCAAGAAGTTCCGGAGCCTACAGAAGGGACCAAAGGACTCCTGGGCTGACCACCGCCGGGCACTTGCCCGAGCTGCCGACCACTGGACCCAAGGCCTGCAGCTTTCCACCGGACCGGAGATCCTGGACTTGGTCATCACGGAGCAACTCTTGTGGAACTGCCCTGAGGATCTCCGCCAGTTCATCCGAGACCAGAAGCCAAAGGGGTCCACGGCTACAGCTGCCCTTGCCGATGACTACACCAACAACCGGGCCCCTGAGGCCAGGAGAGCGGCCACCAGCAGCACCTGGAGAGGGGGTAAGATGAATTCTGCGACTGCCCCACCTGCCCCTAGACTGCAGGGGGTGTCCCCCTCAACTCCCCTCTCCAGGCCCGTGGCAGAACCAAGACGGTGCCACCAGTGCAACCTACCTGGACACTTCAAGGCCATGTGCCCTCAGCGTCCCAAGGCCCCGGCTCCGTCCCCGTCCCAAGGGCCGCCCAAGGTGTATTGTGTGGGTGGGGGTGGTGGTAGGTCCCTGGACAGCTTCCAACCTGTCACCGTCGGCCGGTCTGTGACCATAGGACTGCGAGACAGCGCCTCGGAGGTGACTCTGGTGCGGCCTGAGATGGTGTCCCCCCAAGACTTGATCCCTGGAAAAACCCTCGCTGTCTCCGGGATTGGAGGCATTGACCCGGCGCTGCCTGTTGCTGACATTTATGTGGACTGGGGCGCAGGGCGAGGGGTGAGGGAGGTGGGGGTAACTGATCGGATCCCTGCAAACGTGCTACTTGGGACAGATTTGGGGCAGATAACCTCCCAGTTTGGGCCCCAACCAAGGGCTGAACCTTCAGCCAGTACTGACATGCCTCCGGACAATGTTAATGTGTTATCTATGAATGATGTAAGGGAGGAGGGAGTGAACTCTGATATTTCTGCTTGCATAGACACCATAGACACACACACAGCTGCAGCTGTGACAGGGGAGGGGGTCAGAGAAAGGTGTGACAATGCCTCTACAAGTAATCAGCCTGTGAGCTGGGATCTGTTGCCCTCTGCAGGGATAAGCAGAGAGCATGGTGCTGCAGGGGGAGGACCAGTGTGTGGGGTGGGGGCTACCACAGCAAATGTGGGGTCCCCAGAGATTTCACAGCGGGGTTCTGTTGCTGCAGGAGGGGAACAGGCAGGTGAGATTGGGGCCGGTCCAGGAGCGGAAGTGCTCCCAGGTAAGATCTCGGTGCATGGTTCCCCCACAACCGGGGTGTCAGGAAGCCAGGTAGGTCTGCCTGAACCGGCGACTTGGTCAGGAACGGAGGAGGAGCAGGCACGACCCACGGTCGCAGCGGCTGTGGCCGCTGTCACCCGCAGTGGGAGTGCTGGAAGCCAAGGGGCCTCCCGGAGGTCCGATAGCTCTTCCCCTTCTGACCAAGTGGCAGCCGAGTCAGGTGGAGGCCAGGACACAGGTCCCGGGGTACTGACTGAAGATGTGACAGTCTCGTCGATTCTGGCCACATCTAGTCAGGGGTTTCAGGCAGCGTTAGAAGCTGACGACAGCCTGAAAGCTCTTAAGGAGCAGGCGGCACAGCCTCCCTCGGACTCGGACCCGGAGCGAGTGGTCTGGGACCAAGGACGGCTGTACCGGGCCACGGTCCAGCAGGGTTCACCGGAGGCGTGGCCCAGGGACCGACAGTTGGTGGTACCCTATCCGTTCCGGACGGAGTTGTTGCGGATCGCACATGAGATTCCGATGGCCGGACACCTAGGGATCGCTAAGACCAAGGCCAGGTTAAACCAGCATTTCTACTGGCCAAAAATGGGGGCCGATGTGGCTGCCTACTGCCGTTCGTGTGAAACCTGTCAGAGAGTGGGGAAGGCGGGGCCACGCCCCAAAGCCCCACTAGTATCTCTGCCAATCATCGATGAGCCTTTCAGGAGGGTGGCTGTGGATCTGGTCGGCCCGCTGGCCATCCCCAGCAGCTCCGGGAAACGCTTCCTACTGACGGTAGTGGACTATGCCACCCGGTACCCAGAAGCAGTGGCCTTGTCGTCCATTCGGGCTGACAAGGTGGCCACCGCATTGCTGGAGATTTTCTCCCGAGTGGGTTTTCCCCAGGAAATGCTCACTGACCGGGGGACCCAATTCATGTCCCTGCTGATGGAGGCCCTCTGTAAGCAAGTCCAGGTGCGACATCTGGTGGCCAGCCCGTACCATCCACAGACTAATGGCCTGTGCGAGCGGTTCAATGGCACCTTAAAGCAGATGCTTAAGATGTTGGTCGACTCCCATGGGCGTGACTGGGAGCGGTATCTCCCACACCTGTTATTTGCTTACCGGGAGGTTCCCCAGGCCTCAACAGGATTCTCACCGTTTGAGCTCCTGTACGGGCGACGTGTGCGGGGCCCCCTGGCTCTGGTGAAAGAGGCTTGGGAAGGGGATTTGGCCACCCCTGGAGTGTCGGTTATCGAGTATGTCATGCGCTTCCGGGACAAAATGCAGGCCTTGACGCAACTGGTACACGACAATATGGCTCAAGCCCAGGCCGATCAGAAGCGTTGGTACGACCAGAACGCTTGTGAGAGGACCTACCAAGTGGGTCAAAAGGTGTGGGTACTGGTCCCCGTACCACAGGACAAGCTTCAGGCAGCCTGGGAAGGCCCATACCTCGTGTACCAGCAGCTCAACCCTGTGACGTACCTGGTCACCCTGGACCCTGCCCGTGGAAGGCGGAAGCCCTTCCATGTGAACATGATGAAGGCACATCATGAGCGGGAGGCATGTGCGCTCCCCGTGTGCAACCTGCCCGAGGAGGGAGAAGCGGAGACCCTCTTGGATATGCTAGCCCAGGTTAGGGCAGGCGGATCCATTGAGGATGTGGAGGTTGGCCACCAGCTCTTGGAGGACCAACGGTCCCAGCTGTGGGCCACCCTACACCCCTTCCGGGGGTTGTTTACCAACCAGCCCGGAAGGACTGACTTGGCTGTCCATCACGTGGACACTGGGGATCATCCCCCGATCCGGCGTTCAGCATATCGGGTCTCCCTGGAGGTGCAGCAACACATGCGCCAGGAGATTGACGAGATGCTGAAGCTGGGGGTGATCCAGGCATCCAACAGCGCTTGGGCCTCGCCTGTAGTCCTCGTCCCTAAGAAGGACCGAACCACTCGGTTCTGCGTGGACTACAGGGGGCTCAATGCGGTCACGGTCGCCGATGCGTACCCAATGCCACGCATCGATGACCTGCTCGATCAGTTGGCCGGGGCTCAGTACCTGACCATCATGGATCTGAGCCGGGGATATTGGCAGATCCCCCTGACTCGCAAGGCCAGGGAACGCTCTGCCTTTATTACCCCATTTGGACTGTACGAGTCCACGGTGATGCCATTCGGGATGAGGAATGCCCCTGCCACTTTCCAGCGGATAGTCAACACCCTGCTCAAGGGACTTGAAGGGTACGCGGCCGCGTACCTGGATGACATTGCCGTCTTCAGTCCCACCTGGGAGGACCACCTAGAGCATCTAGCACAGGTGCTCAGGCGGATCCACCGGGCAGGTTTGACCATCAAGCCGGGAAAGTGTCAGCTGGCCATGAGCGAGGTCCAGTACCTCGGTCACCGGGTAGGTGGGAGAACACTGAAGCCCGAGCCTGAGAAAGTGGAAGCCATCGCATCCTGGCCCACCCCCAGGACCAAGAAGCAGGTGATGTCCTTCTTGGGGACCGCTGGGTACTATAGGTTTGTTCCATGCTATAGTAGCCTGGCAAAGCCCTTGACGGACCTCACCAAGAAGAAGCTGCCCTCTGCAGTCGATTGGACAATGGACTGCGAGACAGCCTTCCGGGCCCTAAAGGACGCCCTGTCCAGCCCGCCCGTGCTACAGGCAGCCGACTTCACGCGGCCGTTTGTAGTACAGACCGACGCCAGTGACTTCGGCCTCGGTGCGGTGCTCAGCCAGGTGGACTCTGCGAGCCAAGAGCACCCAGTCTTGTACCTGAGCAGGAAGCTGTTACCAAGGGAAGTTGCCTATTCCACGATGGAGAAGGAGTGCCTGGCCATAGTGTGGGCCCTGCAGCGTCTGCAACCCTATCTATACGGGCGCCACTTCATCGTGGAGACGGACCACAATCCCCTCAGCTGGTTGCACACCGTCTCTGGGACGAATGGGCGATTGTTGCGATGGAGCCTTGCGCTCCAGCAATACAACTTCACCATTCGCCACAAAAGGGGCCGTGACCACGGTAACGCAGACGGGCTGTCCCGACAAGGAGAGGTCGCGGACGGGCGCACGGGGGAACACCGGAGTGTGCTGCCCCCTAGCGCCCTCAAAAGGGGGGAGGTGTGAGGCAAATCCCGGGATATGAAGATGAATTATGACTCCAGTCATAATCCCTCATCACTCCCTGGCAGTGCCCCCTCCCTTCTTGTTCTCAGTGTTCCACTTACACCTCCATGGCCATGTCCTGTGATATGGAGATGAGGTGGTGTGGGAACAATGGACACAGGATGACTCCCTGCCGTCACCCTGTAGTAGGAGCTGCTAGCTAGTTAGCAAGGCTATGGAAATAGCCAGACAGAACGACTCCAGTAAAAAATGGTTCATATCTCGCAAGCCATATTTCCGATAAATATGGCAACCATAAAAATGGTGTCTCCGCATGCGGACGATGCCGGCACACCCTTTTTATGGGAGCAGGACATTGGGAAATGCCCCAGGCGTGATATCAGCCAATGGGGAACTGGCAGACAGGTCATGAGTCCCCTCGTTCTGTAGCTAAATTCATAACTGTCACAATGAGAGCATTGGCGTCCGCCTACGACGCTCCCAGGCAAAGTTATGGCCCATATTCCATGTTGTGGATTGTCCATAACTCAAGCCAGGGGTGGAGCAGTGCTCCCTCTGAGGTCACTAAGGTAGGAGGGGACCTGGATGTGCCCAGGTTGATAACCCTACTTCGGCCATTTTCCAGTGTTCTTTCGCTGGGGGTCACGTGTAGGAAACATCTGTGGGAGTTCCTGGAAACCTGGTCTACAGCGCCCCCCTGTGGCCAGACGCACAAGGTAACTGATTGAATTGCATACCTGTTTGTAAACCATGCTTTATCTGTAACTGTACTCTGACATATGTATATTCTGTAGATTCCCTATTGTATATATTGTAGTTTCTAGTGTGCTTTAGGCTGATTAAATTATATAATTAATCTTGGGCTGTTCTGTTATCTCGATCTTGAATCCCACGTCTGTGTGTTCGGCTAATAGTTACCGTAAATCGGTTGGTGGCAGCGAATTGTGCCAAGGATTATTGTGGGGAGGCCAGTGAGATTCGGGGAGATTTTATATATTCCGCCCGCGGAGGTCGGGGGAATATATACCTTACTCTCACCGGGGACCCTTCAATAATCGGCATAAGTAGTATAGCGGCCTCCTTGCTTATGGTCGGGCAATTCCATAATTGGCCTGACTATAAGAGGGGCGCTAGAGAGCGCGTCACGTGCTCTGTCTGTCGGTCGGGAGGTATAAAGGAGGGGTGACCCCCACTTGTTACCCCCCGATTGTGACGTACTGGTAGCCAGCGCGGGGGATTTCTGAGTGACCCCCCCGGTGGTTTGTGACAATGTGGTTATATGAATTCTACCCACAATGTGTTTCACAATCCCCAGGACTCTACGGACCATCATATTCATACTTATATTAACTGCAAAAGCAGGAATGTCATCTACTGCATGGTTTGTCCCTGTGACAAAGTATACGTTGGACAGACAACACAAGAACTGCGTAAAAGAATTCAAAAGCACTTCTCTACAATCAACTTGGCAGCTTCTGATTTAAGAAAAGGTAAATCACTGACTTCGGTGGCTGCTCATTTTTTGTCCCATCATTGTGGTAATCCTCGTGGCACTCTGGTCTATGGACTTCAAAAACATACCAGCACTGCTAGGGGTGGATCCTGCACGAAGTGGCTCCTCCAAAATGAGTCTCGCTGGATCTTTAAATTACATTCGGTTGCCCCCACTGGTCTGAATGAGGAGCTCTTATTTACTGGCTTTCTGGGCTGACGTCTGTTTTTTCTCAAACTTTCTTTTCAGGTTCATCAACTCCCCCCACATTGAATATTGGGTTCTGCTCCAGTCTTGGATCACTATTGTCTTACAGCTTCCAGCTCATTCAACATCCAGTATGAACCTCGATGTCTTGACCTTTCATCTTCATTCCATGTTGCGGTCCTTTTTGGAACTTTCAAGGAACCACCTGCAACTTGATGCATACGGACTCATGTGTTCTATCTTTCGCTTACATATGACATTGATTCCACACCTACTCTTGGTATCCATGGATCCATGTGTCCCTGCATACAGGCGATGTATTCACACATCAGGTGTCTTCTGTATGCCTTTATGTCGGTGTCTTTGTCTATGACCTGTATTAGATATTGCCCATATGCCTACATAAACACCATGGAATCGCTGGTTGTCCCATAATATAGTTCGGCTGGTTCTTTTTGTGCATGTGAAACTGCATATTGGCTATTCTCCTTGTGGCCATACTCTGCCGTAATTTTTAGGTTTCAAGGGATGTAATATATATCCTCTTGAACCTTTAATTGATTAGCGATTTTTCATATCCATTATTCTAGATGCATATGGTGATGCCGCATTATGTTCCACACTATATGGGTATATTACTGTGTTATTTTTATGTGGAATTGAACTTTGCATGTATTTTTCTACTTAAAATATACTTTATCCATATATACCAACGGATATGGATTTGGTCTCCGTATTTCTAGACCCCTATATTATCCCATAGATGCATGCATTGCTCCATGGGTTTGGACTTCGCCTATTTGTGCTTTATCTGAGGGTCCCAGATTGGTCCATTCATGGTACATGATACCCCCACCATGGACAACCATGGGGGCCTCGGACTTATGACTATGAATGTGTGTATGTACATACAGGTGCATATGCGGCTTCATGGCCATGCATCTGTATGCGCATATGTACATTTGTACACGTATATGGGTCTTTTGTTCACCCATGCCCCAGTTGTGTGGTATACATGTATGGATAAGGACATTCTATCCGTCCTTCACCCTAATTATTGGTGATATTTCTACCATCTGTGATTTCTTTTAGTTTTACAACCCTTTTTCACACATGGATTCATCCGCCCCCCCCCCCCTCCTGTTTCACCATAAAGGTCTCAGACTGGTCCATTCATGGTGCATCATGCTCCCACTATATACTACCATGGGGGCCCCTTATATATGGTTGTATATGTGGGCGCATGTTTGTATGATTGTGAGTATATATATGCGCGTACATGTGCATATGCGGCTCTATGCTAATACATTTGTGTGTATGTATATGTATATATGCATAACTGTATGCATGCATATGCATTCTTTGTCCATCTATGCTGCTGCTGCACGGTATGTAGGTATGGATAAGGACATTCCATCCCTCACTTCAATGGTTGTGGCATTTTTTGCCATCTGCGGTTCTCCTTGGTTTTACAACCCCTGTCATTTATTCATCTTATTGATGCCACCATCTCTGCCTTGTAATTACTGGTTAACTATTCATTAAACGTTTTAAGAATATCTTTACACTTTATATTCTTAGGCTATTTTATATTTTCTTATTTTTATTTTTTGTATCTCAAACAGCACATGGTATATGATACCTGAGGCTGTCCTTCCTGCTCGTGGCTTCTCATACACTTAGCGCATGCATATAATCGCGTAATACATACTATTGAGCCTGATACTTTGTGCTCTGTCCATATGTGACCCGTGCAGCGGCCTGCGCATGTGCGCGGGTAACGCTTTGCTGCTCACAGCTTTTTGATCCTCATGTCTCCCCGTCCACATCGCATTGTGCATGCACGGGCACAGCGCTCTGCGGTGATCACCGTTCCTGTGTGTTTGCTAGCACAGGTGAGTGCACTTGCGTCTATACTTATTCTACTATTTATACGCTCTTGTTCAATACAACAGCACTCTCCCTGATGAAGCTGCTTTGGCAGCGATACGCGTGGGGTCACCCACTCTGAGCTACATTTGTCTACCCACCTGATCCATGGTGTTCCCTGCACCCTGTGTCTTCTCCATCCACAATTATCTACGCTTTGGGGCTGGTGTTTGCTATGGTTATTCGGGCGTACAACCATTGGTATTTATGTTCCTGTGTGGGTGCTGTGGGCACCTGCTAATTTGCTATTTGGCTTTGTGCCCCCTCTATCCATAGGGACTCACCCATCTGTACAACTTTATACCACTCTTGGTATTGTTGGGGCTCAGCACCCTGCCTGGGCATCCTTATGGTGTACGTTATAGTGCATAGTTGCCTGTAGGCAGGTCATTATTTTGTACTTATACACGGATACATACAACCCTCCCCAGCTCTACCTCCGGTGTACTAATACATCTGTATCATTGCCTATATATTATTATACCCTTCCTGCAAACGCCGCCCCCTATTTAATGTTGCCTCATTTTTGTATTGCATAGCCATAATATATTGTCTTTGCATGTACTGGTCATTACTGTACTCTATATATCTTTTGGTCATCTTGTTGCAACTTAAAACTACCTACTGTGGTTTTTCACAGGTTTGCATTTTTGATGTATGTATTATCATATATGTTTAATAAGATCACTGTGATCTTGTTTATTGTTCACCATGGCCATGGTTACACTTGGGTTTAGCTTAGCTCTGAGTGTGATGTTCTTCATGTTTTTTTAGTGTTTTTAAATCTAGTGTGTTGAATAAAGCTTTTTTGTATATTACGATTTATACTGTGGTTGGTGTGCCCCTTATGTATATGCGGTGCTCTTTCTCTTCCCAAAATTCTTCAGCTCTGTACATCGCATTAGGGTGCACCCACTTTCATTCTTGACCGGTGGTGCGCTCCTAAAAAATACTACTAGGCCTCAGTGAAGCTGACAAAAACGGAAGCCACTGAATAACATGAAGTGTTAGTAAGGGTAACTGCACATATTGATAAAGTAATATTTGGGAGTCGGGACAGTCATAAAAAAAATATCAAATTAGTAAGAAATTAGATAAAATGAATATTTGCTGTGCGAGACTTAGGGCTCAATATGTTAAATTCCATTACAATATTGAAAAGGATAGATTAAGAAAGCATTAAGATAAACATTTTTAAATAACGTACCTTTGCGGCAGATGTCATGATAAGTAATACATATTCCAATTATGAATGTGGCGAATAAATCATGAGAGCTGCATGTTTTAGAAAAAAAATAAATAAATAAAAAATCCAACAGAAGAAGGGAGATTTGACTTGTGTCCAGCAAAAATGAGCAGTTTGCTTCTGGTTTTGGGGGAGGAGCAACCTTTAATAAAAACATGTGGAGCAGGATTTTTATCTCACCTTGGAGTGGGATCTATTGCGAGTCAGCTGTGAAAAAGCAGGAAAAACGTGGAGGGGTTTTCCACATTTAATTCATTGCAAATTGTATTCGAAAACGTAATTGAAACTAGTTTTTTATTTTACTAATTTTATCCCAATAATTACAATAATTTGGTTTAAAGGTATGTGGATGATTTATGGCATTCTGTGTTTGATATATAATGTATTGAATCATCTGTTTTCTTTTTATACAAAGAGATTGTAATGCAGATTTCTGTTGTTCAAGCACAGGTTGAAAAGCCATTAAAATAATTTTCCATTATAAGGTTAAAAATAACACGATATTTATAGTGTTCCCGATTAGGTACAATCGACACAATGTGACTTTTGTGCCTAAAGGTAGAGCACCGGGGCCACACACTTTTTGAATCTAATTATGCTTTGTATAATAGATTCAAAAAGGGGGGAAAGATGATGTGGAAAATCACACCTATTTTTAAGTTTTTTAATTTGTTCATTGATTGAGTTTTTCTATTAAGTTGTCTTTATATTTTAATCTGTAATGGAGGATAAAGCAGATATACATATATCTCATGATTGCTCTGATGTAACAAGAATTGTCAGGGTTTGAACAGGTCTGAGATGATTCCATTGCTAATGCAGATTTTGAGTTTTTCCGTAGATAGATCCAGATACTAAGATGCTGGTTGATTCTGCACTAGATATGCTGAGGTTACGCAACATGAGGTAATAAAAATCGAACCACTCTCTCCTCTCCCATCGGAATAAGAGAATGAGATGAAGATTTGCGATCGCTGTGGTTCGTAGAGCGGAGGTGGGTAAGATAGAAAAATGTGGATATAGACAGCGGATCTTTTCTAGTGTGATGTGATAAACCTATAAAGACCGTGGAGTGGGTGTGAGCCCAGGTGGAGGCTCTCCTGTTATCAAAGGAGTCGGTGACTGATGAAGCCAGAGGAGATGCTTGCACAAGTGCAGACAACAAAGAAGCATTGAACGGGCCTAGAGTTGAGAGTCCTTTACCAATGCAGACCAGTACCATACCTGGGTGGCTCCTGTCACGTCCGTGACATTGGTCACTACTTGTGTTTTTAAATCCCTACAGAAAGAAGTGATTCAGCAAGGAACGGAGTGTGAGACGCAGGGAGCCAGCTGACTGAGGAAGGTCTATGGATAAAGGGCGGTAAGCTTTCTCTGCCATGAGCACTCTACTCAATAATGGCCCAGATAACACATTTGACAAAGGTGTTGGGATGGACAAGATATGGGCAGCACCACTGCTTCAGTACCCAGGTGGCCAGACTCACTCAGTCTTGTAAGATGTGTGCCTATTAAGGAAGAAAAACTGTAGAGACATCGTAGAAACAGCCCCCTCATCCGCTCTACTGCTCCGGTGATTGTAGATTAGTCATATACATCTACCATGAGTAGCTTTATATGAGTTTTGTGCGTGTTGTGTGAATTTCTTTTTAGGTCTGCTCTGAAACATATCCAGTATGGAAAACGTTACTGCTGAAAAACTCATGATGCTGGTGGTATGTAAAAATGGAGTTCCTAAAAGTAGTAAAAGTGCATGTTCCATAGCAGAGGTCATTATAGAGATCTTACAGTATCTGTGGATGCCACTGATGAACCCCTGTCTGCCATTGTGAAGAGGGGAGAAATGCGTTGGGTTTCTGTCATGCTAAGTGTCTGACAAATATGCGTTTATTTTTATTAGCCTGAGTGTCAGTTGGACAGTGGAGGGTCTGTGATTGGACCAGATCTCCTCATGACTTTACCTGGCCTTATTATTATATTTATACAGTAGGTACATTATACATGTGAAATATTCAATCTGTTTTAGGGTTTGGTCCTTGATTTTGCTATATCATATTGACTTAAGCTACCAAACAGCTATTTAAAATACAGAGTTTGAATATGTAATCTTTGGGAATGAATTGGATATATAAAATTGCATATTGTCGCCTCTTTATCCCATGTATCTCACGGTTTCTATATTCCCTCATTGACATTAGCAGCACGTATTAGCTTAGCAGTGTAGGGATAGGGAGGGTGAGCCGTCGGTGAGCGGGGGCGCCAATTCGCCTTATAGGATGCCGACCTCTGCTGCGAGGTAGGGAGAGTTTAAGGCTATTGCCCCAATCCCTGCCCCCTCCTTTACTGGAATATTTAATTGTGTCTATAGTTACATGGGTGTATGTTGTTTGTAATTTTAATGATTATAATAACATAAAAATGTAACGATCCACAAGATAATGGTAGATGCTGGCAAATCATGTAACAAATGTTCAATTTCCTTTTTCTTAATAATTAGATCTTTATATAAGATATTTTTGGTTTAGTACCTACAATGTGATTATATTTCTCACAGATACTTCAGATACAGTGTAATATTCTGACCAGTGATGTATAAGCCTTATACAACTGCCTATATACTGTGTTAAACATGTGTATCCTCCAATTCCAGATCCTAAATCAGTGTTAGGAGCACGTGGTCTCCAGCCAGGAGACTGGGTGATACTAAAAATACAAGGTAGAATGAGCCATGAGTCAGAATCAGATGGACCGATCCAGCTTTTCCTGACCACAGCAACTTCCATGAAGCTTGAGGGAAAACCCATCTGGAGACAACAGCCGCTGTAAAGGGTCCATTGTACCAGCAGAATGAGGGTCACAACACACATAGTGCTGGATTATCTCACATAGAACCTTATGGAGAATTTCTAGATTGGGGATGATACATGGGAAATAACCATGATAAGGGAACAATGGGTACAGAACATTACACAAATAAGGGCTCATGGTGGGAAAAACATTATCTAACCTGAACCAACCAATTAGTTTAAGTGTTTAAGTGACGTTTTAAGGGTAACACACACTTGTAGGTAACTGGTATCGTCTTATTTGTTGGTATTTGAAGTCGTAAAAGTGCTACTCTATGTTACTGAAGATAATCGGATCCATGCGTAAGGGAAATCTTGTTAAAGGCCTCCTGGTGGTAGATTATGAACCCGAGACAAGAAGAGATCCATTAGTGTTGTGATAAAATAAGGTGTATTCAGGTAGAAAAGTCTCGAAGACGCGGACAGCACTCAGATGTTGACTGAGAATCAGTCTTTCAGAAACAGTAATGCTAAAAGCTGCAGCATAACGGTAAGAAGCTTATTCTTACAATTGCCTTACTCTTTGTAATCAATTAATCTCAAAATCTGGGTGAGCTCTTCAGCATTAAATAGTCTGTTCTAAGGACTGGGACGTTACCTATGCTTCTGTGAACTGTGTGTGCGGGATGTGATCAACTCTCTAATCAAGAGTCTGTACCAGTGGGGGCAAAGGCTTAGTATTGCTTGTATAGTGGATAGCAAAACGAAAAAAGTTGCAGTTAAAGCATTAGAGCTGATGTGTTAGAGGACAACGGTAGGGTCAGAAGGTTAATAAAATATTTAGGGGGGGACTGTTGAGGAGGACCTTTCTATCAAATACTTAATTAAACTCTTGACAAAGGATTGTGGTGGAAAAGATGTCGATTTGCCTTACATAATTCCGGTTTCAGATCACACACATGACACAGATATAAAGATGGCTGCCATTTCCTGTTTTCCACACCTTGCCTGGAATGCAAGGAATGTCCAGATGTAAGAAGATCACCATATAAGGAAAGACCCCTGGCCAAGCTAGAAGATCAACCCACAGATCAGATGACACCATGGATTCCTCCACTGAAGTCAGACCTGCCCATCAACAGCAACACGGATCTCCCCATTGGCTAACCCATGAACTGTCCCACCAAATGGGCATATCTGAACTTGTGTACGCCCATAGCCTATATCAGAAGATGAATGCTCTGTACTCAGCTCTTTGGCTGCCATTTTTACTGTGATCAAGAAGAGATTTCACATCCAACTGTGTCTGGTGTGAATTCTTTATGCATGCACTTGGTCTACACCAATTAGGCCAGGCAGTAGGCAACTAGTGATCTCTGGTTAAGAGTTCACCCTAACGTATGTAACACAAGTATGTTGCATCCGCAGGTTACATCATGTATTGGAGTGGATTTACTTTCCTTTGATGCTGAAGGAGTTAAGGACTTTTTCCCTGCTGGCTCAGATTACACTTCGCATTAATCACAGCTGCAGCATTTTGTCATGTCCTTTTGCTATATATACACCCACTCCTAGCTTTACTCCTTGCTGGTGATAGATATTCTCTATACTGACCATGGTGAAGGAGCTAGTCTCTGAATAGCTGTGGTGTTGTTTCAGTTGCAACTGCAAAGTTTCCTGCTGAAGAAACCAAAGAGTGCTTTTTGTTATGTTTTTCCCCACCCATTTGTCTTACCTTCCTCTTGTTGTTTTATTGTATTGGTGGGACTAGTGTCCTGCTAGCCAACACTATTATTAGGGTAAGTTCAGGGTCAGCGAGGGCATAGACACATGACAGTGCCGGGGAGGGGGGGGAGGGACCCATATAGGAACATTAGGGAGTAGAAGGATCAGCCACAGGTGAGTGTGAGGTGGTGACTCCTCTCTTATGGGCCTTCCTTTACATTCTCCCTGGTTTTCACTCTGTGTTGCACCGCACATCGGGCATTCCTTTGCCTCGATGTGACAGTATGTATGCGCGATGTCTGTTTTAGGCTGATTCCACCTAGAACACACCAAAAAAAGAATAGAAGTAAAAAGGAATGAACATATGCACAGCATTGTCAAAATGACTTGTGCACATGTTCCTCCTTTTGTAAATTTCTTTTAGCCAATTCAGGTTTCAAAAGCCATGCAGCCAGGGGTGTAAGGACCGCGGTCGCAGAGCTCACCATCTTGACCAGGCCTGGCAGGGTTAGGGGTCCGGTGCCCTGCAGAGAAGCAGCCAGTTCCTCTCTGTGAGTGAGGAGCTGCGCTGTTCAGTGGTGGACCACGCAGCCGCTATAGGGCCCTCGAGTCAGGGGGGCCCAGTGCCAGCGGCAGCACGAGGCCCCCCTTGCCTGTCATCGCACACAGCAATGATGAAGCATGGAGGGGAGTGCATTATAATACATATAGTACTATGGGGGCTGAATTATAATATATGGAGAACTATGTGGTGCAGTATAATATATGGAGGACAATGTGGTGCAGTATAATATATAGAGGACTATGTGGTGCAGTATAATATATAGAGGACTATGTGGTGCAGTAGAATATATGGAGGACTATGGGGTGCAGTAGAATATATGGAGGACTATGTGGTGCAGTAGAATATATGGTGGAATATGGGGTGCAGTATAATATATGGAGGACTATGTGGTGAAGTAGAATATATGGAGGGCTATGGGGTGCAGTATAATATATGGAGGACTATGGGGTGCAGTATAATATATGGAGGACTATGGGGTGCAGTATAGTATATGGAGCACTATGGGGTGCATTATAATATATGGAGAACTATGGAGTGAATTATAAAACATGGAGGACTATGGGAGTTGCATTATAATAATCGGAGAGCTATGAGAGCTACTTTATACATGGAGGACTATGGGAAATGCATTATAATACATGGAGGAGTATGGGGGTGCATTCTAATATATGAAGGATTATGTGGGACCCTTTATACCAGGGGTCTCAAACTCAGCTGGGTGTATGGGCCGCATATAGAAAAAAAAAATGAGGGGGGGCCGCATTATTTGCAGGACAAAGTGAACATTTTTAATGAATCCATGTTTTTTTTTCTATACATCTTGGATCACTTTTGTAAACATTTTTCGCTTGTTTATTATAACAAACGTGTACTTTTTTTGTTAAGTTTATATACAGAAAAGCATTTTTAATGTAAATAAAAAAAAGTCATGCTTTAGGATTTTTTTTTTTTTTTACATTTTATCACCTTCTTGTAATTGTTTTACAATTAGCAGCATCATATAGTAATCTTAGCCAAAATCTTGTAGTAATGTGCCCATCCGTGTGCCCTGTAGTAAGGTGCTCATCCTTGTGGTATTGTGCCCAGTAGTATAGTGCCCATCCTTGTGCCCTGTAGTATTGTGCCCAGTTATATTGTTCCAATCCTTGTAGTATTGTGCTCATCCTTGTAGTATTGTGCTCTGTAGTATTCTGCCAATTCCCATAGTATTCAGCCCATCCCTGTAGTATTCAGCCCATCCCTGTAGTATTCAGCCCATCCCTGTAGTATTCAGCCCATCCCTGTAGTATTCAGCCCATCCCTGTAGTATTCAGCCCATCCCTGTAGTATTGTGGCCATCCCTGTAGTATTGTGGCCATCCCTGTAGTATTTTGCCCATCCCTGTAGTATTCTGCCCATCCCTGTAGTATTCTGGCCATCCCTGTAGTATTCTGCCCATCCCTGTAGTATTCTGCCCATCCCTGTAGTATTCAGCCCATCCCTGTAGTATTCAGCCCATCCCTGTAGTATTCTGCCCATCCCTGTAGTATTGTGGCCATCCCTGTAGCATTCTGCCCACCCTTGTAGTATTGTGGCCATCCCTGTAGTATTCTGCCCATCCTTTAGTAATACGCAAACAAAAAAAAAAAATCTCCTCACCTTTCCTCCGTTCCCTGTGTGCCCACGATCAGTACTTGCAGAGTTTTGGATGCAGCATGCTTCAGCTGCGTCCAAAACCCTGCTATGTATGGTAAAAGCACAGTGGGCATGGGATTTCTAAAAATCCCATGCCCACTGTGCGTGTACGGCCCGCAGTGAAAACGGAACTGCGGTGTGGCTTCCAGAGGCCGCAGCATGTGAATTTATGCTGCGGCGTCTGAAGCGTCCTCCCTAGGCAGAGCACAGCGAGGAGACCGCAGCGGCCCGAACCCCTGATCGCAGGCACGGGCAGCTGCGGTCTCCTAAGGAGTAGACTTGCGGCCCCGCCGATCAGGACGCGCTGTGTCCAGCACGCAGCGGGTCCTGATCTTGAGCACGTACCTTACCTGCTTGTCGCGGCCCGTGATGATCGCGGCTCTGTGCTGAGGGTCGGCGCCGGCAGAAACTTCACTGCATTTGAATCCATGTGCGGTGCAGCGCAGAGGAGCTGTGTCTGGACCAATGGCTGCTGCCTGCCAATCAGATGCAAGGAAGTGACGTCGCTGTATGACGTCACCTCCTTGCATCTGATTGGCAGACAGCAGCAGCAACTGGGATAGAACTGACAGCTCCTTGCGCGGCACCGCAGATGGATTCAAATGCAGTAAAGTTCCTGCCGGGGCCGACCCTGAGCATAGAGCCGCGATTTGTCACGGGGTCTACGGGCCGCAACAAACAGCCTCAGGGGCCGCATGCGGCCCGCGGGCCGCGTGTTTGAGACCCCTGCTTTATACTATATGGAAGGCTATGTGGGGGCCATTATTGTATTTGAAGAACTATATATGAGGGGGACAAAGATACAAGCATGGGATGGGAAACTTTTGTTCTGAGGGAAAGAGGCTCTTTCCATCACCTCCCAGCTTTCCCATGCTCTGCTATATATCTTCCCTCAGCACCCAGCTTTCCCATGCTCTGATATAGAAAAGCTGGGTGCTGAGGGAAGGATGTATAACAGACTATGGGGAAGCTGGGTGCTGAGGACAAGATGTATATCAGAACATAGGAAATCTTGGTGCTGATAGAAGACTGATTTCAGATCATGGGAAACCTGCATGCTGAGGGAAAGAGCCAAGTATCAGCGTCATTATCCCATACCCCGAGTGTCGGCGCCATTATCCTGTACCCAGAGTGTCGGTGTATGTGGGGGCAAGGGGTCCAGGTCCAAACTTTGCACCGGGACACATTAAACTCTAGTTACACCACTGCATGCAGAGGCTTAAAGAAGTGACCGATCTATCCTTCAGGCAGCTTACGATTAGAATTCGCCATATACAGAATGCAAAAAAAAACAACCAAAAAAAATGCATTTTCCTTAAGGGTTTTCTGCTTCAAAAACAGTGCAGGTATGCCGGCGTCTAAAATATACCATGTGCACTTGCCTAATAGTGGAGACGATATTGAACCAGACCTGGTCCCGTTCTGTAAACTACTGGGTCTCCTGAGTCCAGCTGCTGACCTCCCCCCCCTCCCCAGTATTCAAGGATTTTCATTGCATGTTTTCAATGGCAAAACACTTTTTTCCCGTCTTGGTTATTTGCATTCTTCTGCTTCTTCAGCAATGACACCTTGATGCTGGCAGTGCGGTGATGAATATTCACCTAGAAACATGAGCTCAGTCCTGACAGGTCTCTCCTGCATCGCGGTGAGTATTGATCGTATCACAAACAAATAAAAGCAGCCAAGATCACAGTAGAATTATATATGTATATAACACAGTGAATAGGAACTGTGGATTTATTACTAAGAATTGCTTTACTGCAGCTGCAAATTGTACGGGAGCTTGGTCTGAGTTACCCAATAACTACACTTGACCGCATCTTTCACCTATTGCACCCCCTATTCTTGCAGCTTTGTTTCTCTAGTTTCCTTGTAGGGTCACCTTAGCTTGTCCTATGGGTGGTGTCAGGGCCAGGCGGTCGGGCAGACCCAGGAGGTGGATCCACTGGTCCGAACTCTAAGATGGTGGTAAGGAGTCCGGTAGCTGAAGCACTATGGGCAGCAGAACAGTCCGTGCAAGTGAGTGTAACGGAGAAGTCCCTGGGACCACGGAGTCACAGATGGTAGTCCGGGTGACGTAGCTCAGGTTCGGAAGCCGAGATGAGGTCAGGCGGGGTCCGGAACCTTTGGAGCGAGATGACGGGTCACCGCAGGGATCCGAGATGGTACGGACTGTCAGATGGCAGACGGACAGCGTGCGGGGTTCGGGATTCAGCAGGACCGGATGCCGAGGCAGGATCAGCTCTAGAAGAGAGATACGTGAGTATGGCAAGGAGACACAAGGAGACCTGACTCCTAGCTTGGAAAACACGAAGATCAGGCCCCGCCCCCTTGGACAATAAACCCTTATATACCCTGTACCTGTTTAGCTTCATTTCCTGTTAATGGACGCTGGCCCTTTAAGAAAGGGTCAGTGACCGCGCGCGCGCCCTAATGCGCATGCGCGCCGCCCGGGTGCCAGAAGCCAGGGAAGGAAGCTGAGGGGAGGACGCAGGGGAGCCGGCCAGGGCCTGGGAAGCCGTCAGACGCCGGGATCGGAGGCCAGGGAACCTGGGAAGGACGGGCACCGGAGGCTGGAGAGCGGGGAGCGTGGCAGGTGAGCCGGGGAGCGGGGATGAGGACCCGGGGAGCGGAGCAGAGGACCCGGGGAGGGGAGCCGAGGACCCGGGGAGCGTGACAGTACCCCCCCCCCCCACGGCCCCCTCCCCGCAACCGGGACATGAAGGCACGGATCAGAGGAGTGCCCACGTTCTCCCTGGGCTCCCAGGACCTATCCTCAGGACCATACCCCTCCCAGTCCACCAGGAAGAACTGTCGGCCTCGAACAGTCTTCATGGCCACGATATCCCTTACCGCATAGATGTCGTCCTCGGCAATAGGAGGAGGAGCCGGACTGGCAGCAGAGGAGAAGGGACCAAGGAAAACCGGCTTGAGCAGAGAGACGTGGAAGGAGTTGGGAATCCGCATCGTGGCCGGAAGCCTCAGTTTGTAGGAGACCTCATTGATCTTGCTGAGGACCCTAAACGGCCCGATGTAGCGAGGACCCAGCTTGTAGGAAGGTATCTTCAATCGGATGTACTGGGAAGCAAGCCAAACCAGGTCACCAGGAGAGAAACACGGAGGGTCCAGGCGCCTCTTGTCGGCGTGTTTCTTCATCCGCTGGGAAGCGCGCCCAAGGGACGCCTTGACAGAGTCCCAAATGGTAGCTGTGAGGTAAATCCGGAGATATGACGATAAATCATGATATTCAAGTTATGTCAGGAAGCCCTCTCCTGGTGTCACCCCCCCTTTCCTTCACACAACTTGTTTAGCAACCCATCCCATGGCCATCTCCTGTGATATGGAAATTAGGTGATGTGGGAACAAAGGACACAGGATGACTCCCTGCCGTCACCCTGTAACAAGAGTTGTATCTCATTATAAGGCTCTGGAACTAGCCAGACAGAACGACTCCAGTAAAAAATGGTTCATATCTCGCAAGCCATATTTCCGATAAATATGGCAACCATAAAAATGGTGTCTCCGCATGCGGACGATGCTGGCACACCCTTTTTATGGGAGCGGGAGCTTGGGAAATACCCCAGGCGTGATATCAGCCATTGTGGAACTAGTAGACGAGTCATGAGTCCTCTCATTCTGTAGCTAAATTCATAACTGTCACAATGAGAGCATTGGCGTCCGCCTACGACGCTCCCAGGCCAAGTTATGGCCATATCCATGTTGTGGATTTTGTCCATAACTCCAGCCAGGGGTGGAGCAGTGCTCCCTCTGAGGTCACGAAGGTAGGAGGGGACCTGGATTTGCCCAGGTTGATAACCCTACTTCGGCCATTTTCCAGTGTTCTTTCGCTGGGGGTCACGTGTAGGAAACATCTGTGGGAGTTCCTGGAAACCTGGTCTACAGCGCCCCCCTGTGGCCAGACGCAACAAGGTAACTGCTGGAACTGTGTATGCCTGTTTGTAAACCATGCTTTATCTGTAACTGTACTCTGACATATGTATATTCTGTAGATTCCCTATTGTATATATTGTAGTTTCTAGTGTGCTTTAGGCTGATTAAATTATATAATTAATCTTGGGCTGTTCTGTTATCTCGATCTTGAATCCCACGTCTGTGTGTTCGGCTAATAGTTACCGTGAAGCGGTTGGTGGCAGCGAGTTTGTGCCAAGGATTATTGTGGGGAGGCCAGTGAGATTCGGGGAGATTTTATATATTCCGCCCGCGGAGGTCGGGGGAATATATACCCTACTCTCACCGGGGACCCTTCAATAATCGGCATAAGTAGTATAGCGGCCTCCTTGCTTATGGTCGGGCAATTCCATAATTGGCCTGACTATAAGAGGGGCGCTAGAGAGCGCGTCACGTGCTCTGTCTGTCGGTCGGGAGGTATAAAGGAGGGGTGACCCCCACTTGTTACCCCCCGATTGTGACGTACTGGTAGCCAGCGCGGGGGGATTTCTGAGTGACCCCCCCGGTGGTTTGTGACATATTGGTGGCATAGCGGTGGGATCGAGATAATAGTGTGTGTGAGTGTGAGACCCATACTCCCAGACACTAAAGACTGCCTGCAGCAGCTGTGGCTGCTGGGGTCTTCAGACTAGCTCAACACTAGAGTGTCAGAGTGCAGATACTGTAAGGTGTGTGGAGGCATCAGGTGTCAGTTCTGTGTCAGTGACCAAAAGTCTGCAAGAATGGCTGATGGCACCAGGAGCAGAGCTATGCAACTGGCCAATGCTAAGGCAGGAGCCGAAGAGAGGGAGGACGGTGCTGTGGACAGCAATGAGGAGGTTGCCCACGAGTCCTCCAGGAGCTCGACGCCAGAAAACCGTTCTGCCGAGGACATTGCGCAACCTGGCACTGCTGGACAAGATGAGGAGGAGCTCACCCAAGGTTCCTCAACGAGCCAGATGCCAGCCCTCCGCTCTGAAAGGGACAGTGAATCGCCTAGCTCTGCAGCGTGCCGCAGATCACCACGTGCCATTCCACCGAGCCTGGGAGGCTCGGATAGCCTTCTTCAAATGGCTATGGCCCTTCTCCAGGCTGGAGACCAGAAGGGCTACAAGGAACTCCTGGCAGAGCGCAGGGCAGAGCGGCAGGCAGCGCGTGACGCTGAGGCTGCGGAGCGGCACGCAGAGCGTGAGGCTGCGGAGCGAGAGCGGCAGGCAGCGCGTGAAGAGCGAGAGCGACAGGCAGACCGTGACTACCAGCTGCAGCTAGCTCAGCTCCGGCCCTCATCAGCCACATGTGACCTTCGAGACACCAAACTTCCAAAGGTCCGTGTTGAGGACTTCCCAGTGCTGGAGAAGGATGGAGACTTGGACTCTTTCTTGACTGCTTTTGAACGGACTTGCTTGCAGCACCATCTGGACAAGGACCAGTGGGCCAAATACCTGACCCCCCGTTTAAGGGGTAAGGCCCTGGATATCCTTGGGGACTTGCCTGCTGAGGCAGATCAGGGCTACGACACCATCAAGCGGGCCCTGATCCAACAGTACAACCTCACTCCAGAGTCCTACCGCAAGAAGTTCCGGAGCCTACAGAAGGGACCAAAGGACTCCTGGGCTGACCACCGGCGGGCACTTGCCCGAGCTGCCGACCACTGGACCCAAGGCCTGCAGCTTTCCACCGGACCGGAGATCCTGGACTTGTTCATCACGGAGCAACTCTTGTGGAACTGCCCTGAGGATCTCCGCCAGTTCATCCGAGACCAGAAGCCAAAGGGGTCCACGGCTACAGCTGCCCTTGCCGATGACTACACCAACAACCGGGCCCCTGAGGCCAGGAGAGCGGCCACCAGCAGCACCTGGAGAGGGGGTAAGATGAATTCTGCGACTGCCCCACCTGCCCCTAGACTGCAGGGGGTGTCCCCCTCAACTCCCCTCTCCAGGCCCGTGGCGGAACCAAGACGGTGCCACCAGTGCAACCTACCTGGACACTTCAAGGCCATGTGCCCTCAGCGTCCCAAGGCCCCGGCTCCGTCCCCGTCCCAAGGGCCGCCCAAGGTGTATTGTGTGGGTGGGGGTGGTGGTAGGTCCCTGGACAGCTTCCAACCTGTCACCGTCGGCCGGCCTGTGACCATAGGACTGCGAGACAGCGCCTCGGAGGTGACTCTGGTGCGGCCTGAGATGGTGTCCCCCCAAGACTTGATCCCTGGAAAAACCCTCGCTGTCTCCGGGATTGGAGGCACTGACCCGGCGCTGCCTGTTGCTGACATTTATGTGGACTGGGGCGCAGGGCGGGGGGTGAGGGAGGTGGGGGTAACTGATCGGATCCCTGCAAACGTGCTACTTGGGACAGATTTGGGGCAGATAACCTCCCAGTTTGGGCCCCCCCCAAGGGCTGAACCTTCAGCCAGTACTGACATGACTCCTGACAATGTTAATGTGTTATCTATGAATGATGTAAGGGAGGAGGGAGTGAACTCTGATATTTCTGCTTGCACAGACACCATAGACACACACGCAGCTGCAGCTGTGACAGGAGGGGAGGGGGTCAGAGAAAGGTGTGACAATGCCTCTACAAGTAACCAGCCTGTGAGCTGGGATCTGTTGCCCTCTGCAGGGATAAGCAGAGAGCAGGGTGCTGCAGGGGGAGGACCAGTGTGTGGGGTGGGGGCTACCACAGCAAATGTGGGGTCCCCAGAGATTTCACAGCGGGGTTCTGTTGCTGCAGGAGGGGAACAGGCAGGTGAGATTGGGGCCGGTCCAGGAGCGGAAGTGCTCCCAGGTAAGATCTCGGTGCATGGTTCCCCCACAACCGGGGTGTCAGGAAGCCAGGTAGGTCTGCCTGAACCGGCGACTTGGTCAGGAACGGAGGAGGAGCAGGCACGACCCACGGTCGCAGCGGCTGTGGCCGCTGTCACCCGCAGTGGGAGTGCTGGAAGCCAAGGGGCCTCCCGGAGGTCCGATAGCTCTTCCCCTTCTGACCAAGTGGCAGCCGAGTCAGGTGGAGGCCAGGACACAGGTCCCGGGGTACTGACTGAAGATGTGACAGTCTCGTCGATTCTGGCCACATCTAGTCAGGGGTTTCAGGCAGCGTTAGAAGCTGACGACAGCCTGAAAGCTCTTAAGGAGCAGGCGGCACAGCCTCCCTCGGACTCGGACCCGGAGCGAGTGGTCTGGGACCAAGGACGGCTGTACCGGGCCACGGTCCAGCAGGGTTCACCGGAGGCGTGGCCCAGGGACCGACAGTTGGTGGTACCCTATCCGTTCCGGACGGAGCTGTTGCGGATCGCACATGAGATTCCGATGGCCGGACACCTAGGGATCGCTAAGACCAAGGCCAGGTTAAACCAGCATTTCTACTGGCCAAAAATGGGGGCCGATGTGGCTGCCTACTGCCGTTCGTGTGAAACCTGTCAGAGAGTGGGGAAGGCGGGGCCACGCCCCAAAGCCCCACTGGTATCTCTGCCAATCATCGATGAGCCTTTCAGGAGGGTGGCTGTGGATCTGGTCGGCCCGCTGGCCATCCCCAGCAGCTCCGGGAAACGCTTCATACTGACGGTAGTGGACTATGCCACCCGGTACCCAGAAGCAGTGGCCTTGTCGTCCATTCGGGCTGACAAGGTGGCCACCGCATTGCTGGAGATTTTCTCCCGAGTGGGTTTTCCCCAGGAAATGCTCACTGACCGGGGGACCCAATTCATGTCCCAGCTGATGGAGGCCCTCTGTAAGCAAGTCCAGGTGCGACATCTGGTGGCCAGCCCGTACCATCCACAGACTAATGGCCTGTGCGAGCGGTTCAATGGCACCTTAAAGCAGATGCTTAAGATGTTGGTCGACTCCCGTGGGCGTGACTGGGAGCGGTATCTCCCACACCTGTTATTTGCTTACCGGGAGGTTCCACAGGCCTCAACAGGATTCTCACCGTTTGAGCTCCTGTACGGGCGACGTGTGCGGGGCCCCCTGGCTCTGGTGAAAGAGGCTTGGGAAGGGGATTTGGCCACCCCTGGAGTGTCGGTTATCGAGTATGTCATGCGCTTCCGGGACAAAATGCAGGCCTTGACGCAACTGGTACACGACAATATGGCTCAAGCCCAGGCCGATCAGAAGCGTTGGTACGACCAGAACGCTTGTGAGAGGACCTACCAAGTGGGTCAAAAGGTGTAGGTACTGGTCCCCGTACCACAGGACAAGCTTCAGGCAGCCTGGGAAGGCCCATACCTCGTGTACCAGCAGCTCAACCCTGTAACGTACCTGGTCACCCTGGACCCTGCCCGTGGAAGGCGGAAGCCCTTCCATGTGAACATGATGAAGGCACATCATGAGCGGGAGGCATGTGCGCTCCCCGTGTGCAACCTGCCCGAGGAGGGAGAAGCGGAAACCCTCTTGGATATGCTAGCCCAGGTTAGGGCAGGCGGATCCATTGAGGATGTGGAGGTTGGCCACCAGCTCTTGGAGGACCAACGGTCCCAGCTGTGGGCCACCCTCCTCCCCTTCCGGGGGTTGTTTACCAACCAGCCCGGAAGGACTGACTTGGCTGTCCATCACGTGGACACTGGGGATCATCCCCCGATCCGGCGTTCAGCATATCGGGTCTCCCTGGAGGTGCAGCAACACATGCGCCAGGAGATTGACGAGATGCTGAAGCTGGGGGTGATCCAGGCATCCAACAGCGCTTGCGCCTCGCCTGTAGTCCTCGTCCCTAAGAAGGACCGAACCACTCGGTTCTGCGTGGACTACAGGGGGCTCAATGCTGTCACGGTCGCCGATGCGTACCCAATGCCACGCATCGATGACCTGCTCGATCAGTTGGCCGGGGCTCAGTACCTGACCATCATGGACCTGAGCCGGGGATATTGGCAGATCCCCCTGACTCGCAAGGCCAGGGAACGCTCTGCCTTTATTACCCCATTTGGACTATACGAGTCCACGGTGATGCCATTCGGGATGAGGAATGCCCCTGCCACTTTCCAGCGGATGGTCAACACCCTGCTCAAGGGACTTGAAGGGTACGCGGCCGCGTACCTGGATGACATTGCCGTCTTCAGTCCCACCTGGGAGGACCACCTAGAGCATCTAGCACAGGTGCTCAGGCGGATCCACCGGGCAGGTTTGACCATCAAGCCGGGAAAGTGTCAGCTGGCCATGAGCGAGGTCCAGTACCTCGGTCACCGGGTAGGCGGGAGAACACTGAAGCCCGAGCCTGAGAAAGTGGAAGCCATCGCATCCTGGCCCACCCCCAGGACCAAGAAGCAGGTGATGTCCTTCTTGGGGACCGCTGGGTACTATAGGAGGTTTGTTCCATGCTATAGTAGCCTGGCAAAGCCCTTGACGGACCTCACCAAGAAGAAGCTGCCCTCTGCAGTCGATTGGACAGTGGACTGCGAGACAGCCTTCCGGGCCCTAAAGGACGCCCTGTCCAGCCCGCCCGTGCTACAGGCAGCCGACTTCACGCGGCCGTTTGTAGTACAGACCGACGCCAGTGACTGCGGCCTCGGTGCGGTGCTCAGCCAGGTGGACTCTGCGAGCCAAGAGCACCCAGTCTTGTACCTGAGCAGGAAGCTGTTACCGAGGGAAGTGGCCTATTCCACAATGGAGAAGGAGTGCCTGGCCATAGTGTGGGCCCTGCAGCGTCTGCAACCCTATCTATACGGGCGCCACTTCATCGTGGAGACGGACCACAACCCCCTCAGCTGGTTGCACACCGTCTCTGGGACGAATGGGCGATTGTTGCGATGGAGCCTTGCGCTCCAGCAATACAACTTCACCATTCGCCACAAAAGGGGCCGTGACCACGGTAACGCAGACGGGCTGTCCCGACAAGGAGAGGTCGCGGACGGGCGCACGGGGGAACACCGGAGTGTGCTGCCCCCTAGCGCCCTCAAAAGGGGGGAGGTGTGAGGTAAATCCGGAGATATGACGATAAATCATGATATTCAAGTTATGTCAGGAAGCCCTCTCCTGGTGTCACCCCCCCTTTCCTTCACACAACTTGTTTAGCAACCCATCCCATGGCCATCTCCTGTGATATGGAAATTAGGTGATGTGGGAACAAAGGACACAGGATGACTCCCTGCCGTCACCCTGTAACAAGAGTTGTATCTCATTATAAGGCTCTGGAACTAGCCAGACAGAACGACTCCAGTAAAAAATGGTTCATATCTCGCAAGCCATATTTCCGATAAATATGGCAACCATAAAAATGGTGTCTCCGCATGCGGACGATGCTGGCACACCCTTTTTATGGGAGCGGGAGCTTGGGAAATACCCCAGGCGTGATATCAGCCATTGTGGAACTAGTAGACGAGTCATGAGTCCTCTCATTCTGTAGCTAAATTCATAACTGTCACAATGAGAGCATTGGCGTCCGCCTACGACGCTCCCAGGCCAAGTTATGGCCATATCCATGTTGTGGATTTTGTCCATAACTCCAGCCAGGGGTGGAGCAGTGCTCCCTCTGAGGTCACGAAGGTAGGAGGGGACCTGGATTTGCCCAGGTTGATAACCCTACTTCGGCCATTTTCCAGTGTTCTTTCGCTGGGGGTCACGTGTAGGAAACATCTGTGGGAGTTCCTGGAAACCTGGTCTACAGCGCCCCCCTGTGGCCAGACGCAACAAGGTAACTGCTGGAACTGTGTATGCCTGTTTGTAAACCATGCTTTATCTGTAACTGTACTCTGACATATGTATATTCTGTAGATTCCCTATTGTATATATTGTAGTTTCTAGTGTGCTTTAGGCTGATTAAATTATATAATTAATCTTGGGCTGTTCTGTTATCTCGATCTTGAATCCCACGTCTGTGTGTTCGGCTAATAGTTACCGTGAAGCGGTTGGTGGCAGCGAGTTTGTGCCAAGGATTATTGTGGGGAGGCCAGTGAGATTCGGGGAGATTTTATATATTCCGCCCGCGGAGGTCGGGGGAATATATACCCTACTCTCACCGGGGACCCTTCAATAATCGGCATAAGTAGTATAGCGGCCTCCTTGCTTATGGTCGGGCAATTCCATAATTGGCCTGACTATAAGAGGGGCGCTAGAGAGCGCGTCACGTGCTCTGTCTGTCGGTCGGGAGGTATAAAGGAGGGGTGACCCCCACTTGTTACCCCCTGATTGTGACGTACTGGTAGCCAGCGCGGGGGGATTTCTGAGTGACCCCCCCGGTGGTTTGTGACAGTAGCGAAGTCACGGGCTACAGTATCAGCAGCAGGGACATCCGAAGAAGGGGATATAGGCAACGGGACGGAGGGCTGAAGTCCGTAAACGACATGGAAGGGAGACTTGGAGGACGACTCACTGATGTGGTGGTTATGGGAGAATTCAGCCCAAGGCAGAAGCGTGGACCAGTCGTCGTGATGGGCGTTGACATAGTGCCGTAAGAAGGAGGTCAAGATTTGATTGACCCTCTCCACTTGGCCATTAGACTGAGGATGGTAAGCAGAAGAAAAGTCCAGAGTCACTCCCAGATGTTTGCAGAGCGCCCTCCAGAAGCGGGAGGTGAACTGAGTTCCCCTGTCGGACACGATGTGGGATGGAAAGCCATGCAAGCGGAAGATGTGATGTATATAGGCTTCCGCGAGTTCCTGAGCAGAGGGCAGTCCGGCCATAGGGACGAAGTGAGCCATTTTGGAGAACCGGTCCACCACGACCCATATGACTGTGTGCCCGGAGGATAATGGCAAGTCCGTAATAAAGTCCATCGCTATGTGTTGCCATGGAACTGAGGGTATAGGCAGAGGCAGAAGACGGCCATATGGCAGGTGCTTGGGCGTCTTGTTCCTGGCACAAGAGGAGCAGGCAGAGACAAAAGCAGCGACGTCCGTGCGAAGGGATGGCCACCAGTAATGGCGTACAATCGCACCCCATGTTCTCTTCTGACCTGCATGACCGGCTGTTTTTGAGGCATGACCCCAGTGTAAGACTTTTTGCCTGTCGGTCTCAGAGACATAGGTCTTCCCGGGCGGTATCTGGGCCAGGGTGACAGGAGCCACCGGAATAATCTTGCTAGGAGAGATGATAGGTTGGGTACTCTCTTCCTCCTGCTCCATGGGCATGAGAGACCTAGACAGGGCATCAGCGCGTACATTCTTGTCCGCGGGTCGGAAATGGAGCTGGAAATCAAACCTGGCAAAGAATAAGGACCACCTGGCTTGCCGTGGGTTCAGTCGCTGAGCGGACCGAAGGTATTCCAGGTTCTTGTGGTCCGTGTAGATAATCACGGGGTACACTGCTCCTTCCAGGAGGTAGCGCCACTCCTCCAGAGCCAGTTTGACCGCTAATAGTTCTCGGTCACCGATGGTGTAATTACGTTCAGGCGCTGAGAAGCTCTTGGAGAAGAAACCGCAAGTCACCATCTTCCCGGAGGAGGACTTCTGCATGAGCACTGCTCCGGCTCCTGAGGAGGAGGCATCCACCTCCAAGGTGAACTGGCGGTTTAACTCCGGTCGGTGGAGTACAGGAGAGGAGGCAAATGCTCGCTTCAGAGAGCAAAACGCGGTGTCGGCCGCAGGTGACCAGTCCTTTGGATTAGCCTCCTTCTTGGTCAAGGCGGAGAGAGGAGCAGTCAGGGCAGAGAAGTGAGGGATAAACTGGCGGTAGTAGTTGGCGAATCCCAGGAACCGTTGGATTGCCTTCAGTCCAGAAGGGGGAGGCCAGTTGAGAATGGAGGAGACCTTCTTTGGATCCATCTGCAGCCCTGTACCCGAGATGATGTATCCCAGGAAAGGGAGAGAAGACTGCTCAAAGACACACTTCTCATATTTGGCGTAGAGACGATTCTCTCTCAGTCTCTGTAGAACCAGCCGTACGTTCTCTCTGTGGGTCTGGAGGTCCGGAGAGAAGACAAGGATGTCATCCAGATAAACTACTACACAGATGTAGAGGAGGTCCCGGAAAATGTCGTTCACCAATTCTTGGAATACGGCAGGAGCGTTACACAGACCGAAGGGCATTACGCAGTATTCATAGTGCCCATCGCGAGTATTAAACGCGGTCTTCCATTCGTCCCCAGAGCGGATACGAACTAGGTTGTAGGCACCCCGAAGATCCAGTTTGGTGAACACACGGGCTCCTCTGAGCCGGTCGAACAATTCGGGGATGAGCGGCAGGGGGTACTTGTTTTTTATGGTGATCTGATTCAAACCCCGGTAGTCAATGCATGGGCGTAGGTCACCCTCTTTCTTCTTAACGAAGAAGAAGCCTGCTCCCGCAGGAGAGGAGGATCTCCGGATGAATCCCTTTGCCAGGCTTTCTGTGATGTAGGTAGACATGGCCCTGGTTTCGGCTGGAGACAACGGATATATCCGTCCTCGAGGTGGTGTTGTTCCTGGGAGCAGGTCGATGGCGCAATCGTAGGGACGGTGTGGCGGAAGTACCTCAGACTCCTTCTTGTCAAAAACGTCTGCGAAGGACCAATAGGCCGAGGGCAGTTCCGGTAGGTTCTCTGGAACCGGAGGTCGTCGGATGGGTTGTATAGACTTCAGACACCTCTCATGACAGGCGGAGCCCCATCGGGTGATTTCGCCAGTGCCCCAGCTGACTGATGGTTCGTGTGTCCGCAACCAGGGAAGTCCCAGCAGGATTTGATGGGACATGTGTGGAAGGACGTAGAGAGCGATGTTCTCGGTGTGCAGGGCACCGATACGCAGTTCGACCGGCCTGGTGACCCAGGAGATGGTATCAGCGAGGGGTCTCCCATCCACAGAGGCAATCACTAGGGGCTTATCGAGTAGAGTAACAGGCAACTGGTACTTGTCCACCGTGGCCTGCTGGATGAAATTGCCTGCTGCTCCAGAGTCGAGGTATGCCTCAGCCGTGAAGCGCGTCTCTCCCGCTGACACTTGCACGGTCCACATAACCGGGTCTGAGAGAGTCCCAGCACCTAGGGTGGCCTCTCCTACCAACCCTAGGCTTTGGAGTTTCCCGGCCTTTCCGGACAGGAGCGTAGGAGATGTGTGCCCTCTCCGCAGTAAAAGCAGAGACCCTTGGCGAGCCGCTCTGCTCGACGTTGTTCAGACCGCCGTACTCGGTCAATCTGCATGGGCTCGTGGACGGGAATCCCAGTTGTTGATGACTGAGGTACGGAGGGCTTCCGTGGAGGAGAGGAATGCCGTACCGGACGTCTCTCACGAGATAGCTCTTTGGAGCGCTCCTGAAAACGAATGTCCACTCGAGTTGCTAGGGCAATCAGGGCATCTAGGGTGGAGGGCACGTCACGACCCGCCAACTCGTCTTTGATGCGACTCGAGAGTCCTTCCCAGAAGGCGGCTGTTAGGGCCTCATTATTCCACCCGAGTTCTGAAGCCAAAGTGCGGAAACGGATGGCATATTGGCCTACCGTCAGTGTTCCTTGACGTAAGCGGAGAAGGGATGAAGCAGACGCAGAGGCGCGTCCCGGCTCGTCGAAGGTGCTGCGAAAGGCCTGCAGGAACTCTTGAAGGTCCTTGGTCATAGGGTCCTCCTTCTCCCACAAGGGATTCATCCACGCCAGTGCCTCGCCCTCTAGGTGAGACATGATGAAGGCGACCTTGGCTTGGTCGGAGGCAAACAAATGTGGCAGCTGCGTGAAATGAAGGGAGCATTGGTTTATGAAGCCCCTGCAGGTCTTGGGATCTCCGGCATAACGAGGTGGTGAAGCCAAACGGAGTCGGGAAGCATCCGAAGAGGCTGCCACGGGTGCGGGAGCCGTGGATTGACTAGTGGAGGCCCGGAATGTTGAAGGCGTAACTGCCGCTTGTAGCGTGTACAGGCGGGTGTCCACGGAAGTCATAAAGTTCAACATGCGGGTCTGGACTTCATGCTGGCGTTGGAGTTCCTCTTGCAAGGCCGCTAGTGCTGCAGCGGGATCCATGGCCTGATCTTACTGTCAGGGCCAGGCGGTCGGGCAGACCCAGGAGGTGGATCCACTGGTCCGAACTCTAAGATGGTGGTAAGGAGTCCGGTAGCTGAAGCACTATGGGCAGCAGAACAGTCCGTGCAAGTGAGTGTAACGGAGAAGTCCCTGGGACCACGGAGTCACAGATGGTAGTCCGGGTGACGTAGCTCAGGTTCGGAAGCCGAGATGAGGTCAGGCGGGGTCCGGAACCTTTGGAGCGAGATGACGGGTCACCGCAGGGATCCGAGATGGTACGGACTGTCAGATGGCAGACGGACAGCGTGCGGGGTTCGGGATTCAGCAGGACCGGATGCCGAAGCAGGATCAGCTCTAGAAGAGAGATACGTGAGTATGGCAAGGAGACACAAGGAGACCTGACTCCTAGCTTGGAAAACACGAAGATCAGGCCCCGCCCCCTTGGACAATAAACCCTTATATACCCTGTACCTGTTTAGCTTCATTTCCTGTTAATGGACGCTGGCCCTTTAAGAAAGGGTCAGTGACCGCGCGCGCGCCCTAATGCGCATGCGCGCCGCCTGGGTGCCAGAAGCCAGGGAAGGAAGCTGAGGGGAGGACGCAGGGGAGCCGGCCAGGGCCTGGGAAGCCGTCAGACGCCGGGATCGGAGGCCAGGGAACCTGGGAAGGACGGGCACCGGAGGCTGGAGAGCGGGGAGCGTGGCAGGTGAGCCGGGGAGCGGGGCTGAGGACCCGGGGAGCGGAGCAAAGGACCCGGGGAGGGGAGCCGAGGACCCGGGGAGCGTGACAGGTGGTTAGAACAGCCATTGTAACATTTGCTAATAAAAGAAAAAGGGGAAGAAGAAGGGGTCTGAGGTAATTTTGATGGTAATGGGGGCACGACTGCCAGAAGGCTCATGGTTGGGAGTGCCAATTTGGGGGTCCTTTCTCAAGTCTATACATAGGGTGTCACAAAGGCCACACTTTATACAAGACAATAGGACCATATCTGATACATCTCTGATCTGTATCATCAGCAGAATTCTCAGCTTTTCCCAATCTATGTCAGTCTTTTTAGTTATTTAATGATGAACACATTTTTGGACACACTACAGAAAATCCAAGAATTTATTTGCACGAATAGATTTTATTTGTTGGATTGCAGAAGATCCGGACGAGACATTTTTTTCCAGGACCCGTGTCACGCGTAAAGTGAACTAGGGGAACTAATTATCTTATCCAGACATAAAAAAAATTGGTGCCCTGATCTGACACTTACAAACACTAACCTCTGATTGTCACACCCGGTCAGCGTAGGGGGTAATTATACAAACACTATTTTCCCGAAGGGCAACAAGAGGTACCCTAACTAAAGACCTAATCAAATAAACTTTATTAAATTATTTAAATGGACAAGGATTAAAATTGGCAGGTGGGAGGCCAATTCCGTATTAGATGAGTGCGGCCGCGGACCGACACTGCTTTGGATAAATTCCTAACGTAATATGGCTGGCTATCACCTACACTGCCTGTTAAAAACTACCTAACAGCTAATAGCCTCCCCGACATGTTTCGCCATGACTGGCTTCATCAGGGGGCTGAGGCTATAGAACGCGGAAAAACGGTTACATCCCCTTTTAAAACCTCTGATGGTGACCTCACCATAGGGCTACCAATAGTGGTGGACTCCAGTGGCCAAATCAAATTCAGGATAACTTCCATTCACACTTCAACTGGATGTGATCGAACACTTATGTGTTCTACACTATGATTTGCCAATATATCAGTCACTCAAGTAAGCACCTATCAAGGTGACCGATATAACTCCAGGCATTTCCACAGTTTAGTATGACTTTATGTCCTCCTCTGTAATAGGGTTGTTAATCAGTCAGTCAATAAAGTCCACCAATGAATAGCTTCCCAGCAGATGCACCTGCCGCCTATCAGAACAAACATCCGGGATCTAAGTTCGATCATGTGACATTCATATTGTTCACAATGAACTATGGGTAATCCCACAATGAACTATGGGTAATCTCACAGATGTAAACTGAGCATGCTCATGGAATTAGAAAATATTAGATGCAGAGAGCGAACGCATACACTTAGAAAAGATCTCACAGATGTAAACTGAGCATGCTCATGGACTTAGGAAAACCAATACAAAAGGCGAAAACACGCCTGCTCATGAACTTAGAAAATATCTCATGAATGTAAACTGAGCATGCTCATAGAGTTAGAAAATATCAGATACAGAAAGCGCATGCTTATGGACTTAAAAAATATATCAAATACAGAGAGTGCACAGTGCATGCTCGTGAACTGGGAAAATATGAAATAAAAAGAGCGAGTAGCGCATGATCACGCACTTAGGGGTACTTTGCACTCTACGACATCGCAAGCCGATGCTGCGATGCCGAGCGCGATAGTCCCCGCTCCCGTCACAGCTGCGATATCATTGTGATAGCTGCCGCGAATATTATCGCTACGTCTGCTTCACATGCGGCGTCACTGCGACGTCACACGTCAGGCGGCCAATAGGAGCGGAGGGGCATCCTATTGGCCGCCCACCTCCTTCCTTCCGCATAGCCGACGGGAGCCGCGGTAACGCAGGTAGATGTTCCTCACTCCTGCGACTTCACACACAGCGATGTGTGCTGCCGCAGGTGCGAGGAACAACATCGGACCGTCGAGTCAGCGTAATTATGGAATTTGCCGACACTACATCGATGATACGATTACGACGATTTTGCGCTCGTTAATCGTATCATCTAGGATTTACACACTACGATGTCGAGAGCGACGCAGGAAGTGCGTCACTTTCGACATGACCCCACCGACATCACACCTGCGATGTCGTAGTGTGCAAAGTACCCCTTAGTCTCCAATAAGAAAGGGGGGGAGGGAAAATTCCCTCATGCAGTGCGTGCTCATGGACTTAGACAATTAAAGACAAGTTTCCATTGCGCATGCTCATGGACTTAGGAACAAACTGACATGGTCATTATTTGCTCAAACAGTAAATATAAATATAGAATTATTATATATGCTCACAAGTTTAAAGTGATCTATCATCAATTTACTATAAACACACCAATAATTCATATGATTTGGGCAATCAATTACCACCTTCAGATCTATACTGAGTCTGAAAGGATAATCAGGGAAGTCGGTTATATAATTATTAGTCTAATACGTTAAACACTGTATAAACGGTTCTATGTCACAAAAATATATGGAGAGAAGGTATGCACACCAGTGACTATGTAAGGGGAATATATGAAAAGCAGAAACTGCTGTGTGAATACTGACATGAAAAATCCAATAGCTATATGTAAGAATGAAAATATGAAAAATGGAATCTGCATTACTGCCATGAACATATGAATAAAGAGAAATTTAGCTATTGAATTGATCAATGCAACAGAGCCCCAACACTACGCCAAAGTATTTCTCTACGTTGGGGTCCCTAGCGAGTGTGTGTGTCTTCTCATGCAGTTAAAAAAACTTACCGTGTATGGGAAGCTGAGACCCAGGCTATATATGCGTATAATGTGGACTGGCTATGAGGACAAACACTGTATATCTCCTGTTATCAGCTGGATTTACAAATTCGTGTATTCTGGGTAAATACTTACAAAAGGAGCATGTGGAACATGGATATGAACCACCCTGAACAAGAGGCTCTTGCAGCACTTGAGGAGTTGGAGGAGGAGTCCACGGGCCACCCACCAGGTAACTCTCCCCCAGGCAATTTTCCCCAACATGTGATACTAAGATCAACCACATTCCCCGCCCTATCACTCTGTCCCCCGATTCAAATCTTTGGGGACTTAGTTACTAGAGACATCCAGGAACTCTCTCGAAGAGGCGGTATCAATAATCTCTCAAAACAACAAGAACAAGCATTGAGAGAGATACATGCCTTAAGGTCCAGTCACACTAAGCAACTTACCAGCGATCCCAACAACGATAGGGATCGCTGGTAAGTTGCTAGGAGGTTGCTGGTGAGCTGTCACACTGCGACGCTCCAGCGATCCCACCAGCAACCTGACCTGGCAGGGATCGCTGGAGCGTGGCTACACGAGTTGCTGGTGAGCTCACCAGCAACCAGTGACCAGCCCCCAGTCTCCTAGTTACAGCACACATCAGGTTAATTAACCCGATGTGTGCTGCAGCTAAATGTGCACAGAGCAGGGAGCAGCGCACACTGCTTAGTGCTGGCTCCTTGCTCTCCTAGTTACAGCACACATCGGGTTAATTGCCTGATGTGTGCTGCAGCTATCTGTGCACAGAGCAGGAGCCGGCAGCACAGGCAGTGAGAGCGGAGGAGTCTGGTATCAAAGGTAAATATCGGGTAACCAAGGACAGGGCTTCTTGGTTACCCGATGTTTACATTAGTTACCAGCCTCAGCAGAAGCCGGCTCCTGCTCACTGCACATTAGTTGTTGCTGTCTCGCTGTCACACACAGCGATCTGTGCTTCACAGCAGGACAGCAACAACTAAAAAATGGCCCAGGACATTCAGCAACAACCAACGACCTCACAGCAGGGGCCAGGTTGTTGCTGGATGTCACACACAGCAACATCGCTAGCAACGTCACAAAAGTTGTTCGTTACCAGCGATGTTGCTAGCGATGTTGCTTAGTGTGACGGGGCCTTTAGAGGGAGTTGTTATTAAGCCTGCAGATAAGGGGGGGAACGTGGTGATCTGGCCGGTGGAATTATATGAAAGGGAGGCATGGAGGCAGCTCAAAGATCGGGAATTATATGAACTCCTCCATTACAATCCAGTGAGCGGCTACACACACGATCTAGAGCTGATATTGTTGAGGGAATTTGAGGCGGGGACTATCCCCAAAAAAGTTTATGAGGGTCTCCTCGTAAAATCGCCAGTGGTTCCAACTTTTTACCTCCTCCCCAAGATTCACAAAAACCCCAGTGTACCCCCAGGACGTCCTATAGTCTCTGGCATGGGAGGGCTTTGCGATGTCACGTGCAAGTTCATTGAATACTATCTGCACCCACTTGTGGAGACGTTACCCTCCTATATCAGAGACACTTCTGACGTCCTGAGGCGGCTGGAAGGTTTGGTCTTGGAGGAGGAAGTATCACTGGCGACCATGGACGTGGAGGCCCTATATTCCAGCATTGGCCATCATGAAGGACTCAGAGCTGTGCGATTTTTTCTGGATGCCAGTAATCTTGATAGGTCACTATCTAATCTCATTATGGAGTTGTTGGAGTTCGTGTTGACGCACAACTTCTTCGTTTTTCGAGATCGGTTCTTCCTCCAGCGGCGGGGCACTGCGATGGGGGCGGCTTGCGCGCTGTCTTACGCAAACTTCTTTCTCGGTTTTTGGGAGAGGGAGGTTTTCGGGGACGGCGTGCCGGCGAGCTCCCATGCGCAGTGTTGGCTCCGCTATATAGACGACATTTTGGTCATCTGGGGGGGAACCGGTTCTGAGTTCGAAGATTTTGTGCATTGACTTAATTCCAACAATCTTAACATCGTCTTGACTTACCATATCGGTCCACGGGCTATCGATTTTCTGGACATCCAGATCTCAATTGAGCACAGCGGCATGGTGTCCACTAATATCTTCCACAAATCCACTGCGGTGAATTCTCTTCTCCATGCTACCTAGGACATCCACAGTCAACAGTCAACGCGATTCCGACGGGCCAGTTTCTTCTATTGCGCAGACTGTGCTCCTCGGATCGGGATTTTGAGGATGAATCTAGAGATATGAGAGAGAGATTCACTAGCAGGGGATATAGTGGCAGATCTATTAAACGTGGATACCAGCGAGCCAAATTCTCCCAACGTGACCAACTGTTGGTTGAGAAAAATACCACAGAAGTAACATCTAGACCGGTGGCTAGGTTTATTTCCACATATTGCCGCCAATGGGAGCAAATAAGGGGTGTGCTGAATAAACATTGGGGTATCCTCCAGACTGAATCTTCTCTCGAGGGATACCTCCCGGCATGTCCCCTGATGACGGCAAAGAGGGGTAGGAGTCTCAGGGATATCCTTATACATAACCACTATGTGGCAAAGAGACCTCCCCTTTTTGGCTGTGGTCCCCAACGTGTTGGCTGCTACCCCTACGTTAGCTGTCGAGGATGTCAAAATATTGTTCGGGCCACCCACTTCTCCTCAGCAGATGGGAAGAGGGAATTCCGTATCCGAGAGTATATCTCCTGCAGCACATCCGGTGTAATTTATTACGCCGTGTGTGGCTGTGGCAAGATATACATCGAACTGACTTCCCGTGAGCTCCGGGTACGCACGAGAGAACATGTGCGTGATATCCTTGCAGCTAAGGAGGTCACTAACCCAGATTCCTTGAAAACGATACCCCGGCACTTCAGAGAGGCTCACAATTGTGATCCTAAATCTCTGAAGATTCGTGGTATCGACAAGGTACATCTGGGTATTCGTGGTGGAGATATCAAAAAACGACTAGCACAGGTTGAGTGTCGCTGGATTTTTACCTTGGGGACTATGTCTCCGCACGGCCTTAATGAGCGCCTTACCTTTGTGCCTTTCCTGTGACCTGGCACCCAGTGCGGGGTGGGCCCCCCTTTATTTGGGTGTACCCCTGCAGGGGTGGCCCTCTCCTCTCTCTCCCATTTTGGCTCCCTGTCAGGTTATTCGGATGCCCCATTCCTTTGAGTGGATATGATGCGGTGGCGCCTTTGTGAACGTGCAGGCGTCATGCATGCATACCCGCACGGGTGTTCTACATATTTTTATGATGGGTAATTGGACTGCTTGTGCGGTTCGTTGTTTTGGACAGTCCTTATAGTTCTCTATTTTAACAGTGTGTTTTTTTGTCTTTTGTCTAGTTGATTGGTACCCATCTCTCTTTCCATTCTCCCCCCCTAACCTTATCTTTTATCCATCCCAATGTACCCCAAATTGTGTGGAACAATATGAATGGACGAAGTTTGCCTGCCAACAGGATGACATCCTAACATCTATATACTGGAACCCACCAAGCATAGCAGGCAATGAAGATGCACAGCAACTCCGCGATATCGCGATTTTAACATATATAACCTTATGTTGGGTGCTATCGGATTACTGTCCTGTATTTATAATTAAGTGACTTGCTAGTTACTTCTATATTTGTTATTGATGAGTTTGTGATTCATCTTATGCACCTATTTTCTACGTTTTCTCTCTCTTCTCTTATATGTTGCATTTATGCATGATTAGGAAATGTTATATCACCTTCCTCATCTTATTGAGAAGTATTTGCTGTGCACTCTTTTGCTTCTGCTGTGTGGAGTGGGTGGTGGATGTTTCCCTTTTGGAGGGGGAGTATCCTCCTCCCCATTATACAGAGTTAGCGGTTGTTGCATTTCCCTTGGAGGGGATGACACCCTGTAACGCGTCATGGGGAGTGTCCATTGCCTGGATACCGGCGTGGCGGCGTCCCTAACAGCGGGGCCGGAATACATTGGTGACGTCACAGGAAGTTTTAATTCTATCCAGTCCCCGCTGTGGACGCCGAATCTCGGCTGTGTTCCTGTCTCCGGAGCTCTCAGTGACGCGCGTGTGGTGGGTGGTCTTGAGCATTTTTGGGTACCTATTTAAGGTCATAATTATGCACTCTTTTTATCCGTCCCCCGATGAAGCATACCAACACGAAACACGTGTTGGGACGCCGGTCCCCACGTGTTTTACCCCGGTGTACTAGTGATCTGGCTTGGTGAGTAGCGCTGCCTCTATTGTGCTACACATGGAAGTTCCTTACTCCATGTGAGCTTGTGGTTTATCATGATGCAGCTCCACTTGTTGGCCTGGGTAATTGCCCACAGTTTTTCAAGGATCACTTTGGAGTGAAAAAATCCTTTTTTTCTCCTCCGGGACATGTGGGGTTCTTTCCCCTTCAGCACCTCCCCTCCGGTTCTTTTTACTTATATGTATTCACTGTTGTACCCTACAGCACTTTATTATAAGTATTTAATATATTAATAAATCCGGCTTGTGTCGGTACTCCTTTTATGTAGCAAATTTAAAGACTCTATCTGCCTTTATTTTCTATGATCTATGAGTTGTTGCTTGTAGTTATGCGATTTATTTATGGTCCTTGTCTGTCTCAAACTAATGCCCAAAAAGTGTAGATCCAAAGGTGTATCCGCATGTATAGTTCTCATATGTATAGAGAGGGGCGTATCAGCCTTGGTATTAATACAACTGATATGTTTGTAAATTCTTCTACGGAACTCCTGTATTGTCTTCCCCACGTAAAGTTTGGGACAGGGGCAAGATGCAATATATACTACCCCTTTAGTCTTACAATTAATATTGTCCCTTATTGTATATCTCCTGTTATCAGCTTGATTTACAAATTCGCGTATTCTGGGTAAATACTTAGAAAAGGAACATGTGGAACATGGATATGAACCACCCTGTCTAGTTCCTAAATGATCCGTACATTGATGCTGTGTGAAGTGACTAGAAACGAGTGTATCTCTCAGATTTTTCCCTCTCCTATACGTAATATTAGGATATTTACCAATTCTATCCTTAAGGTCACTATCCGATTGCAGCAAAGGCCAATAACGTTGTAGAACCCTTAATACCTCATTACTCTGTGCGTCAAAGGTACCAATAATCCTGATCAAATCGGAGTTTTGTCTACATGCAGTATCTCCCAAGAGACTGTCACGACACGTAGATCTTGCCCGGTGATAAGCACGATGTAACACCTTCTTAGGGTAACCTCTTGCAGAGAATCTATTATAGAGGTTACTACACTCTTTTTCAAAAAGCTGCTCATTCGAGCAGTTCCTCCGAGCCTGGAGATACTGACCCACTGGGATGCCAGCCTTCAAAGGTGTTGGGTGCCAACTATCCCAGTGGAGTAGACAATTAGTTGAGGTTTGTTTCCAATAAATATCGGTGTTTACCCCTCAGTTTTCATCAATTGAGATATTAAGGTCCAGAAAGTTAATAGACTTAAGGCCAATCCTAGATGTAAAGAACATGCCTATCTGATTATTATTGAGCATATGTACAAAGTCAGTAAATATCGAGGCTGGGCCATCCCATAGGATAAGCACATCATCGATGTACCTACCCCAGAAAATAATATGACTGACACAAAAACTGAAATCATCACAAAAAACAAAAGGTGACAGCCAGCAAATATTACGTTAGGAACTTATCCAGAGCAGTGTCGGTCTGCGGCCGTACTCATCTAATACGGAATTGGCCACCCACCTGCCAATTTTAATCCTTGTCCATTTATATAATTTAATAAAGTTTATTTGATTAGGTCTTTAGTTAGGGTACCTCTTGTTGCCCTTCGGGCAAATAATGTTTGTATAATTGCCCCTACGCTGACCGGGTGTGACAATCAGAGGTTAGTGTTTGTGCTTTATTATTATTACTTATTATTATAGCGCCATTTATTCCATATCATTTATTCTTTATCAGACCTAAACAGGTCTCATTGTGGTTGTACCCCGAGCATGGCAGGTTTTCTGTCACATAGGACTAATTTGGATAGTCTTCTATTGGAAGCTTCTCAAGTTTTCTCCACTGGCAATTCAGGTTTTGCACAAAACGACTTGGTTGCCCTCTTTAATAACATCACCAAGACCTTTAAGAGGCAGATAAAAACGTGGTGGGAGGTAGCTAGCTTCGAAACCTATCTACAAAGGAAGATAGTGTATAGAGGGCTGAGAATTAAGATAGCCCCAAATTCACATAAAGAGGATATTAACTTTATTAAAGGTTGGGAGAACCTTCTAACAGATAACTCATTACGTATGATTGAATACTTATTGACATATGAGAAAATCTGTTTAGGAAGGATTAATGAACAACTCGATAAAGAGATTGCAGAATTACAGAAACAGTCCTCTCAACACGACTTTATTAAACTTGAACTTGCCCTACAAAACAATCTTGAAAAGTTCAAAAAAAGATCTAAAAGATCGTAAACACCAGAGGTTTATTAGGATTTAAAAGACTTCGAAACAGGGCAAGTGTATCAAATATATAAGGGGAATAGCAGGCCCTCCCAATACACTAGGACTAGCAATACCGATTTGTCAGAAACAGAATTATTGGAATCAGGTAGCTCAATTGGTGCTTCAAATAACAGACAGGAATTAAATGCAAAAGTGGGAAAAATTGGAATTTGAAAGAGAAAGAATCCAGTTTCCAGATCATGGGAGTAACAGCAATGGGAGAGAACCGAAGAGTCGGCGATTCTGGCAATTTAGTACATGGTGCCTCAAGCTTCTCCTCGTTGGGTCTGTCCAGCTCACGGGTGGGTCTTACCCAACAAACAATTCCAATAATGTTGGAGGCCACACTTCCCTGATAAACAAGGAGCCCAGTATACAACGAATTGTACCTTCATCCACATTAACTGGCATATCTCTACAACAAAATGCACTGCAGGGTGTAGGCACTATGTCTGTTGTACCTACTATACAACAAATAACGTCACAAATTGGTGGAACATTAACACCACAGACTACGAATATGTTACAGAGTCTGTCAATGCCCATGTCATCTACACAGCAAAACAATGCAAATATTGTAGGCACCAATGTAAATCCTATCATACAACAGGCAGTGTCACAGATTGGTACATCGACAAATCAACATACACCTCAATGTGCAGAGATACAGCAGAGTTTATCTACACTCTCTGTGAACCAGGGCAGCCAAGGCACTGGAACGATACAGACTACTCCAATGGTGGAACCTACATCTTCTCGATCATTTACTTTTTTAGGGATAGGGAATCCCTAAATTCTGGGAGTGATACAACGAACCTTCAGATCTTTAATTTGTTGTCTTTACATCTGGAAAGACAACATATTTCATTGTTGCAAAAGGGTTTGTCTTGTACACCTACCCCCTTTATGATGCCTTTACATGGACAAAGGATGTGAATCTCTTTGCCCGTAAGTTGGCTGTAGCGCCTGGTCCCGCCAGATCCCGAGGGGGGTGCTCTCCCTCACATCTGCCCAGCCCCAGCATGGCCCCCACGTGCACTCCCGGTCCCAGCCCCCGGCAGCGACGTGCTTCCTCTTACCATGGCTCTGCAGGCTCTGCTCACCGTCGGGATCAAGGCTAACCCCATGACCGACTTGCAACAGGAGCTCTCACGCCAACGCGAGAACCAAGCAAGATTAGTGGCTCACATGAAGTCTGTGGAATCCCGTCTGGCATCCATGCAAACCTCCGGATCCTCTGACAGTTCCCAACTAGTTGAATTACAAAAGGAGCTATCCCGCCAGCATGAGGCCCAGAGACGCATGGCCGAATACATGGCGTCCGTGGATTCCCGTCTATACGCTCTGCAGAACCCGGCCTCCTCAACAACCACCGACTCTACGGGTTTGTCGACATGCATGTCTCCTTCCCGCCTGGCCTCCCCACCCATGTATGGAGGTGATCCCAGTTTGTGTCGCGGTTTCGTAAACCAATGCTCCCTGCACTTTGAGCTGTCGCCTCTGCAGCGAGGGACTGATCGCTCGAAGATAGCATTCATCATGTCTCATCTGACTGGTCGGGCTCTGGCTTGGATGAATCCGCTCTGGGAGAGGAATGACCCGACCGTTCAAGTCCTGTCCGTCTTTTTGGATACCTTCCGTAAGGTGTTCGATGAGCCAGGCCGTCTCTCGTCTACAGGCTCTTCGCTTATGAGAATCCGCCAGGGGAATCTCACCGTGGGGCAGTATGCAATCGAGTTTCGCACCCTGTCTTCGGAACTCAAGTGGTACAATGACGCTTTGGTAGCTGCCTTCTGGGAAGGATTATCCGGAAAAATCAAGGATGAACTGGCCGGCCGGGATGTTCCTACCACCCTGGAAGAGCTGATCTCTCTGGCTACCTGTATCGATCTCCGCTTCCAAGAGCGTGCCCGAGAAGTCGCCCGGGCAAGAAGAACCCCGCGTCTTGCACCCACCTTCCAACGGCCAATGTCGCTTCCTTCCACCAGGCTTTCTGCTACGCCCGAGCCCATGGAGGTCGATTGCGTCACTGAGTCCAGACTGCGGCAGAGGAATCGGAGAACGGCAGGAGAGTGCTTCTACTGTGGAAGTGCCAAACATCTGATTCAGGACTCTCCAGTAAAGCCGGGAAACTACTAAGCCTAGGGTCCGTTGGAGAGGCCACCCTAGGTCACGCTAAGCCCTCTCCTTTTCTCCATGTACCCGTATCCCTGTCCTGCGGTTCCATCCGGTTGTCAGAACATGCATTCTTGGATTCACGCTCTGCCGGGAACTTTATCCAACAGTCTGTGGTGGATCTACATCGGATTCCCGTCCGACGTCTTGCTACCCCCATCAGTCTTGCTTCGGTAGATGGAAAACCGCTTCCCGAACCCATCCAGTACATCACGGAGAACTGTGAAATGCAAGTGGGGTTGCTGCACTATGAGACAATTGCCTTCCATGTGCTCCCTGGCATGGCACATGCTCTACTTCTGGGAATACCCTGGCTTCGGTCACACAAGCCAGTGCTGGACTGGGATTCCGGAGACATCCTGCAATGGGGTGCTTCTTGCCACAATAACTGCCTGAAACCAGTGCATCCTCTGCACCCACTAGTCGAACCGGTCAGCCTTCCCGGGTTACCTCCCGCCTATTGGTCCTTTGCCGATGTCTTTGACAAGAAGGAAGCCGAGACGTTGCCGCCACACAGACCCTACAATTGTCCCATCAACCTGCTCCCCGGGACAACCCCTCCTCGTGGGCGCATCTACCCACTGTCACGAGAAGAGACCCAAGCCATGTCTGAATACATAAAGTAGAATTTAGCACGAGGCTTCATCCGAAAATCCTCCTCTCCCGCCGGAGCGGGCTTCTTCTTCGTGGGAAAAAAGGATGGGGGTCTACGACCTTGCGTTGACTACCGCGGATTGAATAAGATCACGGTAAAAGACAGGTATCCGCTACCCCTTATACCGGAATTGTTTGACCGCTTCCGAGGTGCCAAGATCTTTTCCAAGTTAGATCTCCGGGGTGCGTAAAATCTGGTCCGCATTCGGTCGGGAGATGAATGGAAGACCGCGTTCAACGCTCGTGACGGGCACTACGAATTACGAGTGATGCCCTTCGGGCTCAGTAACGCTCCGGCGGTCTTCCAGGAGTTCGTGAACGACGTCTTCCGTGATCTTCTCTACACCTGTGTAGTCGTGCATTTGGACGACATCCTTATCTTCTCTCCGGACTTGCATACCCATCGAAGACATGTCTGTCTTGTCCTGCGGAGATTGAGGGAGAATCGCCTTTATGCCAAACTTGAGTAATGCCTGTTTGAGCAGACCTCGCTACTCTTCCTTGGCCACATAGTCTCTGATACCGGTCTGAAGATGGATCCAGATAAGTTGTCAGCCGTACTGAAGTGGCCCCGTCCGGTAGGGTTGAAAGCTATCCAGCGATTCCTGGGATTCGCCAACTATTACCGGCAGTTCATCCCACATTTCTCGTCCTTGGTACGCCCCATATCCTCTCTCACTCGCAAAGGGGAGAACCCAAAGAAGTGGACCCCGGAAGCTGAAGACTCCTTCCTGTCCTTTAAACGAGCCTTCGCTTCTGCTCCAGCCTTACACCGACCCGACACTGACAAGCCGTTTATCCTTGAGGTAGACGCCTCCTCATCCGGAGCTGGTGTGGTCCTTACACAGAATACGTCCGAGGGTAAGACAGTAACCTGTGGCTTCTTTTCTAAGGCTTTCTCCCCAGCGGAATGAAACTACTCTATTGGAGACCGTGAGTTGCTGGCAATCAAGTTGGCCCTGGAGGAATGGCGATATCTGCTGGAAGGGTCATTGCATACATGCATGCATCTCCAGACAGCCCAAAGGCTAAACCCCCGACAGGCCCGATGGTCATTGTTCTTTGCCCGCTTTGATTTTGTTCTGTACTTTCGTCCAGCTGAGAAGAAGCTGAAGGCCGATGCGCTGTCTCGATCATTCCTGTTAGTGGATCAGGAGGATGAACCCCGGCACATCATTAAACCTTCCAAGCTAATGGCGGCACCGATTGACATGCACCACCTTCCTCCTGGTAAAACGTTTGTTGCTGAGGTCGATAGGGAACGTGTACTCCGATGGGGGCACTCTTCCCGAATAGCAGGTCACGTGGGTCAAAAGGAATCTCTGCAATTGATATCCCGGTATTACTGGTGGCCAGGGATACGTTAAGACGTCCAGGACTTTGTTTCATCCTGTTCCTCCTGTGCCCGGAACAAGGTCAAAAAGACTCTTCCAGCAGGCCCTTTGCTTCCTTTACCCGTACCATCCGCTCGATGGCAACATATCGGCATGGATTTCATCACGGAACTGCCAAAATCGTCTGGCTGCACAGTCATCTGGGTGGTTGTGGACCGGTTCTCCAAGATGGCCCACTTCACACCACTCACCGGGCTACCGTCCGCTCCGGTTCTGGCTGAACTATTCATTCAACACATCTTCCGGCTTCACGGCTTGCCTCTCCATATCGTGTCCGACAGAGGGGTCCAGATCACCGCTCGGTTTTGGAGAGCAGTCTGCAAAATGATGGATGTTCAATTGGACTTTTCTTCTGCCTACCACCCTCAGTCCAATGGGCAAGGGGAGCGCATTAACCAAGTCTTGACTAACTATCTCTGCCACTTCATGGACGAACACCACAGCAACTGGGTCAAACTGCTTCCATGGGCCAAGTTCTCCCACAACAATCATGAAAGTGAGTCCTCTGCTAAATCCCTGTTCCAGGTGGTGTATGGACAGCGACCCAAAGTGACGTGCCCTGTGACATGTTCTGCAGGCAACCCTGCAGCTGATTATCTCGTGAGGTCCTTCTCCGCCGTCTGGGCTGAGACCAAGTCGGCTCTGGAACGTTCCTCTGTCCGCATGAAGAAACACGCTGACAAGAAACGTCTGGATGTTCCTTTCTTTCAACCCAGAGATAAAGTCTGGCTCTCATCCAAGTACGTCCGCCTGAAGATGCCGTCCTACAAGCTGGGTCCCCGCCTTATTGGTCTCTTTGAAGTCCTCCGACGGATCAATGAGGTGTCCTACAAGTTGAAGCTGCCGTCTACACTTCGCATCCCGAACTCCTTCCATGTGTCCCTCCTCAAGCCGGTGGTCCTGAGCCGTTTTCACAGTGATCCTGGTATTTCGCCTCCTCCTGTCTGCGATGACGACGTATACGAGGTAAAAGCCATCCTTGGGGCTAAGGAGGTCCGAGGTAAAACCTACTATCTAGTGGACTGGAAGGGGTTCAGTCCTGAGGAAAGGACGTGGGTACCTGCTAAGAACGTGGATGCTCCTCATCTCCTCCGGAGCTTCATGAAGAGGGGGGGCTTCAGGGGGGGGGTGTACTGTAGCGCCTGGTCCCACCAGATCCTAAGGGGGGCGCTCTCCCTCACATCTGCCCAGCCCCAGCATGGCCCCCACGTGCACTCCCGGTCCCAGCCCCCAGCAGCGACGTGCTTCCTCTTACCATGGCTCTGCAGGCTCTGCTCACTCCCGGGTCAGGCGTCCTCTTCCTGGAGCTGCTGCAGTTTCTTCCTGTCTCCCGTCCACACACAATTCTGCAGTGAGCAAGTCTAGGCTGCACGTGAGGCCACGCCCCCTTTTTTAAAGCAGCAGTGCCTCATTTTCTAGAAGTGGCCTCAGCGGCCACCTGTTACCTAAAGACTATTTAGGTTCACCTCCCCTGGCAGCAGGCGCCCGAGCAATGCTTCTATTAGAGCCCTGCTAGTGTTCAGGACCCTTTGTACTACGTTTATCCGTGTGTTCCTGCCCGTTACTAATACTCTATCTCACCGTAGTGCCATCTGTACCCTCCGGCTGTGGACGTCACCGGCAATACCCGCAGTGGACGTCACCGGCCATACCCGCAGTGGACGTCACCGGCCATACCCGCAGTGGACGTCACCGGTCATACCCGCAGTGGACGTCACCGGCCTTACCCGCAGTGGATGTCTCTGTGCCACCTGCTGTGATCATCTCCGGTGCCACACCCGTGTTCTGCCTGCTGCGGACGTCGTACCCGAGCTACTCCTGGCCGTACAGAGACTCCTACACCGGTTCCTGGCTGCCGTGCTTCTAGGCCTTCTAGGGAGGCACCGCACAGTCCCTGTATAGGGGTTCGCTGCTGGTCGCCTTCTCAGGGGAGTCCGGGGCACGGTCCAGTGAGTCCACCTCCGGACGCTCGCCGCTCCTCGGTGAGCGTAACATTGACTCTACACAAATACCATGTGGCGAAATCTCGTGATCCTTCAGTAATCAGAAGAAAGGATGATGAAACTCTCAGAACCCTTGAGTTATCTTTGGGATTGGGATATGACGTTATTCCTCCCTTCTCTAAACTAAAACCTAAAAGTAGGAATACGCCACCGTTCTCACAGTACCATAGTATAGACACGTTTGTCTGTATGGTTACAGCTGACCTGAAAAAACTACATAAATCGAGTCAGAACAAGGGAAATCTGAGCTCAGATGAATTAAGGGCCATGGATGAACTGAGGAACAATGATAAATTGACCATCAAACCCTCCGATAAGGGGGGAATATCGTTGTTATAAACACCACTGATTATGTGAACATGGTCAATGCACTTTTGAATGATAGAGATACATATTCTATTTTAAGAAATGACCGTACAGAAAATTTTCTGAAAGATTTGAATTGTCTCTTGAAAGGAGCACTTGAGTCTAATCTGATTTACGATGATAAATTTAAATTCATGTTTAATCTCCACCCAACCATGGCTACTACCCAAAGTGCATAAACAAACATCTCCAATTAAGGGCAGACCAATTGTTTCTGAGAATAATTGTCTTACGGAAGGATCGAGCCAATACCTTGATGAACTACTGTCCCCATTTGTGGAAAGTTTCCCGTCTTTTACTTAAGATATGGTCCAGAAGTTGAATGAAATATCAGTTTTCAGAAAGTACAATTTTGGTCAGCCTCGATGTGGAGGCGCTGTATAACGCCATGATATTGGTGTAAGAGCAGTTAAGATCTTTCTTGATACTAAAAGCCAGAGATATCAGTTACATAATGAGTTTCTTTTGGAGTTATTGAAGTTTGTGTTAACACATAATTTTTTTACCTTTGGCGGTACCCTCTTTCATCAGATAACGGGTACCACTATGGGTACATCATGTGCACCAAATTTTGCACATTTTTTTAGGATGGTGGGAGGATACTTTTGTTTTTTGTGATGATTTGAGTTTTTGTGTTAGTCATATTATTTTCTGGGGTAGGTACATCGATGATGTGTTTATCCTATGGGATGGACCAGCCTCGATATTTACTGACTTTGTACATATCCTCAATAATAATCAGATAGGCATGTTCTTTACATCTGAGATTGGCCTTAAGTCTATTAACTTTCTGGACCTTAATATCTCAATTGATGAAAACGGAGGGGTACACACCGATATTTATTGGAAACCGACCTCAACTAATTGTCTACTCCACTGGGATAGTTGGCACCCAACACCTTTGAAGGCTGGCATCCCAGTGGGTCAGTATCTCCGGGCTCGGAGGAACTGCTCGAATGAGCAGCTTTTTGAAAAAGAGTGTAGTAACCTCTATAATAGATTCTCTGCAAGAGGTTACCCTAAGAAGGTGTTACATCGTGCTTATCACCGGGCAAGATCTACGTGTCGTGACAGTCTCTTGGGAGATACTGCATGTAGACAAAACTCCGATTTGATCAGGATTATTGGTACCTTTGACGCACAGAGTAATGGGGTATCAAGGGTTCTACAACGTTATTGGCTTTTGCTGCAAGCGGATAGTGATCTTAAGGATAGAATTGGTAAATATCCTAATAGTACGTATAGGAGAGGGAAAAATCTGAGAGATACACTTGTTTCTAGTCACTTCACACAGCATCAATGTACGGATCATTTAGGAACTAGACAGGGTGGTTCATATCCATGTTCCACATGCTCCTTTTCTAAGTATTTACCCAGAATACGCGAATTTGTAAATCCAGCTGATAACAGGAGATATACAATAAAAGACAATATTAATTGTAAGACTAAAGGGGTAGTATATATTGCATGTTGCCCCTGTCTCAAACTTTACGTGGGGAAGACAATACAGGAGTTCCATAGAAGAATTTCCAAACATATCAGTTGTATTAATACCAAGGCTGATACGTCCCTCTCTGTACATATGAGAACTATACATGCGGATACCCCTTTGGATCTACACTTTTGGGGCATTAGAAAAACGTTCCTGGGCCCAAGGAAAGGCAACCTGGATAGGTTGCTGCTACAAGAAGAATCCAAATGGATCTACAGATTGAATTTGCGATCCCCTGTGGGCTGAAATGAGGGTTTCACTTTTTCAGCCTTTTTGTGACATAGAACCGTTTATACAGTGTTTAACGTATTGGACTAATAATTATGTAACCGACTTCCCTGATTATCCTTTCGGACTCAGTACAGATCTGAAGGTGATAATTGATCGCCCAAATCATATGATTAATTGGTGTGTTTATAGTAAATTGATGATAGATCACTTTAAACTTGTGAGCATATATAATAATTCTATATTTATATTTATTGATTGAGCAAATAATGGCCATGTCAGTTTGTTCCTAAGTCCATGAGCATGCGCAATGGAAACTTGTCTTTAATTGTCTAAGTCCATGAGCACGCACTGCATGAGGGAATTTTCCCTCCCCCCTTTCTTATTGGAGACTAAGTGCGTGATCATACGCTACTCACTCTTTTTATTTGATATTTTCCCAGTTCACGAGCATGCACAGTGCACTCTCTGTATTTGATATATTTTTTAAGTCCATAAGCATGCGCTTTCTGTATCTGATATTTTCTAAGTCTATGAGCATGCTCAGTATACATTCATGAGATATTGTCTAAGTTCATGAGCATGCGTGTTTTCGCCTTCTGTATTGGTTTTCCTAAGTCCATGAGCACGCTCAGTTTACAACTGTGAGATATTTTCTAAATCCATGAGCATGCTCTGTTTTGTTCTCTGCATTTGATCTTTCTAAGTCCATGAGCATGCTCAGTGTACATCTGTGAGATCTTTTCTAAGTGTATGCGTTCGATCTCTGCATCTAATATTTTTTAAGTCCATGAGCATACTTAGTTTACATCTGTGAGATTACCCATAGTTCATTGTGGGATTACCCATAGTCCATTATGAACGAGATGAATGTCACATGATCTAACTTAAGGTGGTGTCACACATAACGACACAGCAGCGATCACGACCAGCGATCTGACCTTATCAGGATCGCTGCTGCGTCGTTACATGATCGCTGGTGAGCTGTCAAACAGGCAGATCTCACCAGCGACCAGCCCCCAGCTAGCAACGACGCGTGGAAGCATAACTAAGGTAAATATCGGGTAACCAAGGAAAGCACTTCTCTTGGTTACCCGATATTTACCTTAGTTACTAGCGTCCACCGCTCTCACGCTGCCAGTGCCGGCTCCCTGTTCCCTGCACTCCTAGCCAGAGTATACATCGGGTTAATTACCCGATGTGTACTCCAGCTACGTGTGCAGGGAGCAGGGAGCCGGAACTGGCAGCATGAGAGCACACCGCTTAGCGCTGGCTCCCTGCACTCCTAGCCAGAGTACACATCGGGTTAATTACCCGATGTGTACTCCAGCTACGTATGCAGGGAGCAGGGAGCCGGCACTGGCAGCGTGAGAGCGGCGGATGCTAGTAACTAAGGTAAATATCGGGTAACCAAGGAAAGGGCTTCTTGGTTACCCGATGTTTACCGTGGTTACAGCTTACCGCAGGCTGCCAGACGCCGCCTCCCTGCTCGCTTCAGTTCGTCGCTCTCTCACTGTCACACACAGCGATGTGTGCTTCACAGCGGGAGAGCAACGTCCAAAAAATGAAGCAGGACATTCAGCAACGACCGGCGACCTCGAGCAGGGGCCAGGTCGTTGCTGGATGTTACACACAGCGACAGCGACGGGACGTCGCTGCTACGTCACAGAAAATGGTGACTTAGGCTAAGTTCACATTTCCGTTGATTTGTATCAGTCACATGCGTCGCTTGACGCATGTGACTGATGCGCTGTTCAACGCTGTACAACGGATGACAAAGAACAGAATTCTTTGTCGGATTCCGTTGTGTGCGGGGGGCGGAGTTCGGGGGCAGAGCCGAGCGGGAGGCGGGGCCAGGCGCTGAGGATGTCAGTGGAAGTGCTGCGGTCTGCATGGCTGGGGACAGGTGAGTGTATCTGTGAGTGAGTGTGTGTATGCATGTATGTATGTATGTATGTGTGTGCACATGCAAAGTGCGGGAGGGGGCGGAGCCGAGCGGGGGGCGGGGCCAGGCGCTGAGGATGTCAGTAGAAGTGCTGCGGTCTGCATGGCTGGGGACAGGTGAGTGTATCTGTGAGTGAGTGTGTGTATGTGCATGTATGTATGTATGTATGTATGTATGTGTGTGCACATGCAAAGTGCGGGAGGGGGCGGAGCCGAGCGGGGGGCGGGGCCAGGCGCTGAGGATGTCAGTGGAAGTGCTGCGGTCTGCATGGCTGGGGACAGGTGAGTGTATCTGTGAGTGAGTGAGTGTGTGTATGTGCATGTATGTATGTATGTATGTATGTGTGTGCACATGCAAAGTGCGGGAGGGGGCGGAGCCGAGCGGGGGGCGGGGCCAGGCGCTGAGGATGTCAGTAGAAGTGTTGCGGTCTGCATGGCTGGGGACAGGTGTGTGTATGTGTGAGTGAGTGTGTGTATGTGCATGTATGTATGTATGTATGTGTGTGTGTGCACATGCAAAGTGTGGGAGGGGGCGGAGCCGAGCAGGGGGCGGGGCCAGACGAGGGTGTCAGTGCTTGTCTGCATGGCTGGGGACAGGTGTGTGTGTGTGTGTGTGTACATACATGTGCGGAGTGCGGGAGGGGGCGGGGCCGAGCGGGGAAGTGTCGGCCTCCCTGCACACGTAACCAGCCTAAATATCGGGTAACAGCAAAGCACCCGATGTTTACCTTGGTTACCCGATATTTACCTTGGTTACGGGCCTACACCGCTTAGCGCTGGCTCCTTGCACCGTAACCAGGGTAAATATCGGGTAACCAACCAAAGCTGGTGACGTGTGCAGGGAGCCAGAGAGCATGCGCAGCGAAATCCGACGGATCTCGCTGCTCAAAAAACGTTACATGCTGCGTTCCTCCCGCCCGGCGGTCAGTCGTTCCACGACTGATCAGTCGGGCGGAGGGTGCAACGCAGCATCATCAGTCACAATCCGCTGCTCATACAAGTCTATGGGAGCAGCGGAATCCGCTAAACGGATTCCGCTGTTTACAAGAGCAGCGGATTGTGACTGATAGATTTTAGCGGAAATGTGAACTTAGCCTTAGCAGCGACGTCGTTGTCGTCATCGCTATGTGTGACACTACCTTTAGATCCCGGATGTTTGTTCTGATAGGTGGCAGGTGCATCTGCTGGGAAGCTATTCATTGGTGGACTTTATTGACTGACTAACAACCCTATTACAGAGGGGGAGATAAAGTCATATTAAACTGTGGAAATGCCTGGAGTTATATCGGTCACCTTGATAGGTGCTTACTTATGAGTGACTGATATATTGCAAATCATAACGTAGAACACATAACAGTGTTCGATCACATCCAATTGAAGTGTGAATGGAAGTTATCCTGAATTTGATTTGGCCACTGGAGTCCACCACTATTGGTAGCCCTATGGTGAGGTCACCATCAGAGGTTTTAAAAGGGGATGTGTAACCGGTTTTCCGCATTCTATAGCCTCAGCCCCCTGATGAAGCCAGTCATGGCGAAACATGTCGGGGAGGCTATTAGCTGTTAGGTAGTTTTTAACAGGCAGTGTAGGTGATAGCCAGCCATATTACGTTAGGAATTTATCCAGAGCGGTGTCGGTCCGCGGCCGCATTCATCTAATACGGAATTAGCCTCCCACCTTCCAATTTTAATCCTTGTCCATTTATATAATTTAATAAAGTTTATTTGATTACGTCTTTAGTTAGGGTACCTCTTGTTGCCCTTCGGGCAAATAGTGTTTGATCTGACACTTGGCACATTAAAACATTAGCTGTTTGGAAGGGCAAGTGCTAAAGTCTCTTCATTCTTATGTGCTAATGCTGAGCACACCATACTTTTCATGGCAGCTGTGCTTAGTATCACAGCATTTCCCTTAAATTGTAATAATGGTGCTCAAAAAAGTAAGATATGTGCAGGTACGAGCCGGTGTAAAACTCAATGTGGACAATGGAAGTCCCACGGCTCTTACCGAGTGCCTCAACTCGTTCAAACAACTAAGCACCAAGGGTGCCAGGAGTGAGGCTTGGGTGATCAACCCCCAAAACTGTGGACACTTTTGCCTGTGTTTTCTTTTTTTCATTTGTACTTTTTTCCTCTATTGTGGGCAGGTTTTAGGCTTTACAGAAGGTTTTTTTTTGCCTGCTTCATCATTTTCGAGTTTTCAAAAAATCTTACTTTTTTGTGCAAATGTACTCGAGACCATTCCTGGAGTGTACGTCAGAAAAGTCTTGCACACATTTTTGTGACATTTTGCTCTTGTGGACTAAAAAGTCACAAAAAGAGTTAGATATAACTTGACGCCGCACAAGATTCATGAACCGGATGCTCTGTTTTGACGAATTTGGCACAAAAAAAGTCAGTGAATACCAAAATTTAAATAGTGAATTAAAAAAATAAAAAATGATGAATGGGATTTAGGATGGTGCCCACTCTGTAAACACTGAAAAGTTGTGTGACAGATTTACCATTGCTTGACATGGTGCTTCATCATTGGCCAAAAAAGCAGCATTCATTTATAAGACCAGAACTGGAAGCTTTCTCCGCCTTTTTTCTACTTTGTTGTGGGTCAGGTGACTTCATTACCTGTTGTGGCATCAGATGGAAGTGGCACAGCACATGGGTCATACTTATATAATGTTATTCCTGTGAAGCAGCACCGAACTGGGCACCATGTCACCTATGATTTATCTGGACAACATGGCGTAGACTTACCAATATCATGCCCAGCCCATAACTGGGGACATGAAGAGTTGACCTTATGGGCATCCATCAGTAGCACCTTTTACTACTGAAGGGAACACCCCTAATCCCACACTTGGCTGATGCTACATTCCCTAATTTACCAGTTATTTGTACACAGCATGTGAACAGGTCACCATTAATTCCCTGGCCAGGGAATACACAAGAAAAGTTCCCAAAATGAAAACTAATTTTGAGTTTCAAGATGACTACTCCTTTCTAAGGAAGTCACAAACTGATTGAAATCTACAAGGAGATAGAAAAAAACAATCTGGTTTGGGTGTAAAAATGCAAAAATAGCGCTAATCGGTCAAGACCTCACCTATATCTGTTCTCTGGAAAACTGGGTGACTTCTCATAGCTGCTATGAAAGATCCGACATAGGTAGTCAATTAGACTCCTAAAAAGAAAAATTACCTAATTATGTAGCAATACAGGGGAAGTATCACTGGATACGTCGGCAGGCTAGCCACTCAGAAGGCTACAAAAACCCAATGATTCCAGCTAAGGTTGTCACCCTTGTTTCCCAGAAAGAAGTAAGAACTCTAAAAATACCCAACACTTTTACAGAAAAGAATGAGTGCATGCCTTATATTTTCTGGGGATGTTGTTGATTATAAGGGGAAAGCGCCCTGTATCACTGCTTCGTTGTGTGAAACTAGGGCCGACACACATGAGGTAATTGTTTCTACTAGAGGTCTGGCGGCTGGGGCATTTCTTGTGTTCAGGAAATGCTAATCATTCCTTAAAAATGTGCTGTTCTGTCTTTAGAGGATTCTTGTGACCTGCACATCTCCTCAAGGGCAGAGCTACTACTCTCCTCATCAGGGTGAAAACGTTAATGACACCACTGCGTGCATTTTTGGGGCCTCACATAATGCAGTATATAAGGATTTATCCATACCATATCTCATTATATTCTCGATATCAGGACATGACTTTTTATTTAGTTGCTGGAAGCAGAGCTTTTCATCTCCGCTCACTTGCTGGGACTTTCAGTTCATCCATAGCTGGAGCTCCGGTGTGTTTGGGCCTGATCCAATTTGCTGGATAATACTTCCATTGCACTAGGCATGGCTCGCAATGTAGGAACTACAACAGGGAATCATTTTTTAGGGAGGAAAATGGTGCAAGTTACTCTAGAAATAGGCACGGCAGTCAAACTACACATATTCCAGTTGGGTTTTCATATGCAGTATATGCCAAATTTATTTCAGTTAGTACACACATCATCACACAAAAAAAAACCCAAAAAAAGAAAAAAAAACCACACGGCAGATTTGTTTGCACTAGTTTAAATTTCATACATCATGTTTCTGCAGCAAGTGCAGGTATTTCTGTAAACCCTATAGGGGCGGACATATCATTGGAGTAACCTGTAGTAACCTGCAGATAAGGGGACTGCTTACACCTCCAAAGCAGGTGGAATTGTCTATTATGATGAACTATTGGGCTCCATAGGTGCCATAAAATGTGTCCGCCGGTGTAAGAGACAGTTACGGAAATATCTGCCCTGTGTGAATGAACCCTGCTGGTTCTAGTGTATATTAAGAGAGTTGTTTACTCCTCAAAATTCAGTTTTCAGGATTCTCACTACTGTCATACTCCTTTTTCTGTCCATTTCTTCCTGCTGCACATTCTCTTTGTTAGCATTATATAGTTGAATCTTCTGACATTTATAATAAATTATATCTGGAGAAGACAGAATAAGGTTATATATACTGTATATGTAACAGAGCTGTGATTGCTGACTGACTTGTAAACACAAATGTCCTTTGTTTGGCATCAGACAGAAGCTGTGGCTGGAGCGCTGCTGCCACCATGTGATAAATTGGTGGAATTGCCCTGATTAGTGAGCAGCCCAGCAAGACACTAGTCTTAACACTAATATAAAAACTAGACAAGTAACCCCTTCAGCAGTAAATGGAATTAAATATACTCCTACTCAGGAAAAACGACAAAGCTTTAAAGAGGATGTGCGATCAAGTAAACGCTGTGACCTTTTGATCCCAGATCTCCCTGAGGTCTCATCAGGCCTCGATACACTCTTGCAGTAACCCCCCTTCTATGAAGTGCCTCTGGACCCTCAAGATCAGGTGTGGTCGGGGTGAGACACATGGAAGGAATGCACCAACCAACTGGCATTAACTTCAGATGCTGGTACCCACATTTTTTTTCCAGACAATAACCTTTCCAGTGTACCAAGTATCGAGAGACAAACAAAACGTCAATCAACGATCCTATCTCCCTGAAATTCTAAGTTACGTCAACAATCACTGGAAGCGGCAGTAAGGGCCGTATTTGGTATTCATGCTGCCCTAGGCACTTTAAGTGGTCGCGTTCCTTACTGTCAACTCAGACTATGAGAATGTACACACGACATCTATTTAAGGTAGATCTACTCTGTTATGCAGTTGAAAAAGTGCTAAACGCTAAAAAAATTAATACATGCACTTGCTGTGCATACGTTCATTTTTTTTAGTTTCTTTTAACAGCTTCAGGTTTTCAAAGACATTAAGCGATTAAAATAGGTAACCAAACCATTTTTGGGCTGCTACCGCCAGGAGATTGCTGACTAGTACTTAACACAACTTCAATAGAAGAAAAAAAAAATGGATGGCAGTTTTTATTAAACTGCCATCTATTTTTTATTAAACTGCCATTTTTATTATTTTTTTTATTAAACTGCCATTTTATTATATTTTTCGGACCATAAGACACACTTTTTTCCCCCAAATGTTGGGAGAAAGTGGGGGGTGCGTCTTATAGTGTGAATGTAGGGCATGCATGGCTGCGGGGAATGAGGTTGCTGCGGTGGAGCAGGTCATCGGCGGCATGCGCAGGCTGTAGCAGCGCCTACCGTGACAACGTGGGTCTGCTCATTTCATATGCATGCATCCTCCCGCCCGTCATCTCTCAGCGCTGAATCAGGCGCTGACAAGTGGGCGGGATGATGGGCGGGGTATGCGCGCATAATTAACAGTCAGCCCGCGTGATCACCCCTGGCAACAACAGCCTGGAGTGATCATGTGTGGCATTATTCACTGCCCCCTGTGCATCATCATCATCAGCACAGGGGGCAGTGAGTAAGTACGATATACTCACCGGTCAGCTTTCCCTGCAGCATCGCGATCTTCTCCTGTCTGCTAGCTCGCTGATCTGTGTAGAGAGCGGTGAGCACAGTGATGACGTTATCCCTGTGCGCACCGCTCTCCACACACATCAGCAGGCCGGCAGACAGGAGGACATTGCGATGCTGTAGGGGAAGGTGACTGGCTCCACACAGGTCAGCGGCGCTGCAGCTGGCACAGGCAGGAAGATGAGCGATGCTGCGTGCAGTGAGGAAAGGTCAGTATAAGGCTATGTGCGCACATGTGCGTAATTCATGCAGTTACGCTGTGCTTTGTAGCGCAGCGTAACTGCATGCATCCTGCGTCCCCTGCACAATCTATGGAGATTGTGCAGGGGCCGTGCGCACGTGGCATATTAGAACGCAGCGATTCGGCTGCTGCCCGAATCGCTGCGTTCTAAGAAGTGACATGTCACTTCTTCCGTGCGCTTTGCCGGCAGCCCCTGCTCTGTCTATGGCAGGAGCTGCAGGCAGAGCGCACGTTCTCGCCGGCACCATGCGCTTCAGAACGCAGCTTTTCAGCTGCGCTCTGAAGCGCACCTTTTCGGTGTGGTGCAGAGCGCACACGTGCGCACATAGCCTAAACGTTTAATTTTTGTGTGCCACAGGATGCAGGCCATATACCAGGATGGGGGTATATAGCAGGATGGGGGCTATAACAGGATGAGGAACATATATACAAGGATGGTGATCATATACAATGCAGGAGGATCATTACCAGGATGGGGTACCTTAGTAGAGAATTTGGGGACATTACCCCCCTTACCAGTGTCAGCAGCAGATCCTCGCCCCATAACAGTGTGTCATGACCACATTTTTTGCTTAAAATTTTATTTTCCTCCTCTAAAACCAGGATGCATCTTATGGTTCGGTGCGTCTTACAGTCTGATACGGTATAATACGGTACCAGCCAAATGATAAGACACCTGTCTAAATTGTATGGGGGCTTTAGTCGAATACTTGTTCAGCTCACATATGGACTCATTGAGACAGCTATATTTTAAGTCTGGCACACTGACCCTATAATGATCTACTATCAAGTCTAATAAATTAATATTGCTACATCTTCATCACCAGAACCAACCTCAAATCATGATAACATTACCAGAACCAACCTGAATTTACAACTACATCACCAGAACCACTATCTGCACACAACATCACTATAACCAAGCTCAAATGACTACTTAAATCACTACTTCATCACCAGAACCACTATTGGTACTTGATTACGTCACCAGAACCAACCTGAATTCAAGATTACATGCCCAAAACCAAAGCCAGCCCAACATATAATTGTCTGGCATTAAACTGCAGCTTCTAGTAAGTTTTTAACAATGGTAAGGAGATACAAAGAGTCCCTACAGGATCCACAGTACTGATGAGGTGCAGGCAGTAGCACTAGTAAACATTTAAAAAATACCTTAACCTTTGGGAGATATCTTCTATGTTTTAGGTGCAGTAATTCTGAGCACATTTGGTGTGGGTCTGGGTCCTGAGACCCCCACAGATTGTTTAAAGGACCTCTTAGACGTGCATAGCTTAGAAGACAGTACTATGACTTTCTATAGCATCCGCTCTGTGCTGTGTGCGCTCTTTTTAAAGAACTTTTCAGCTGTGGTTGGGGGGTTTCCAGACGAGATTTCCCACCAATCTGCTCATAATTATTGGGCATAAAAAATAAAAAATTCTGATAACGTTTAGTTACTTTTTGAGGTGCATTTACAATGCTGTCAATATTCGGAAACTGATTATTAGTCTAAACAGGCTGTCAAATCACTCAATGCACAAGAAAAATGTTCGTTTGTAGGGCGAAATGTTTTTTCCATTTACATATAAACATTTATATAGGGGAAAGTTCTACAAAAATCATACACAGTTTAGCTTAACCTCTTAACGACCGCGGGCAGTAATATTACGTCCCTGCGGTCATAGTGTTAATCCCCACCTGCTGCTGTGGGCTTCATGCAGGGATCCGTGCATATGTCAGATGATTTGTACCTCATTGGTACGAGTGGAATCGCTATCCACACGTACCTGTTAACCCCTTAAATGGTGCTGTCAAGATGTGACAGCATCATTTAAATCACATACTCACAGGCTTCCACCGGAGGTCGCATGATGTGATCTCGTGGATCCGATGGTTGTCATGGTAGCACAGGGTCATGTGATGACTTCTGTAGCCCACATGACTCAGGTCCTGTAAAAAGCAGCCGAGTACTGCCTGTTACAAGAAATGATCATTTCTACCAGTCTGAGCTGTGCTGCTCTGATCTGGAGAAATGATTGAGCAATCAGACTGCTGATCCTTATAGCCCCCTAGGGGGAGAAATAAAATAAAATAAAAAAAAATAAAAAAGTTTTAAACAATTTAAAAAAAAACAAAACTAAAAACCTAAAAAAAAGTTCAAGTCACCACCCATTTGCCACATTGAAAATTAAAGGGTTAAAAAAATAAACAATATACACATTTGTTATCGCCCGATCTATCAAAATATAAAATCAATTAATCTGATCGGTAAACGGCGTAGTGGCAAAAATATTCCAAAACGCAGATTTTGCGCAAAATGCAATAACAGGCGATCAAAATGTAGCATCGGAGCAAAAATGCTACCATTAAAAATGTCATCCCGAGATGCAAAAAATAAGCAGTCACTGATCCATAGATCCTGAAAAATTAAAATGCTACGGTTTGCAGAAAATGGCGCAAAATGCATGCTACTTTTTTTGGACAAACTTCTGATTTTTTTAACCTCTTAGATAATAGTAAACCTATTCATGTTTGGTGTCTACGAACTTGCACCATCCTGAGATATCACACCCACACATCAGTTTTACCATATAGTGAACACAGTGAATAAAATATCTCAAAATCAATAGTGCAATCGCACTTTTTTTGCAGTTTTCCCGTACACTATATGGTAAAACTCATGGTTTCATTTAAAAGTACAGCTGGTTCCGCAAAAAACAACACCTCACATGACCAGATTGACTAAAACATTTAAAAGAGTTAAGCGGGCTTTACACGCTACGATATCGTTAATGAATTATCGTCGGGGTCACATTGTTTGTGACGCACATCCGGCGTCATTAACGAGATCGCAGCGTGTAACACTTAAGAGCGATCTTAAACGATCGCAAAAGAGGGCAAAATTGTTTGCCGTGGAAAAGTCGTCCTGAAACACAAAATCATCGCTGTGTGTGACACCGCAGGAGCGAGCAACATCTCCTTACCTGCCTCCATCGGCAATGCGGAAGGAGGAGGTGGGCGGGATGTTTACGTCCCGCACATCTCCACCCCTCCGCTTCTATTGGCCGCCTGCCGTGTGACGTCGCTGTGATGCCGCACGACCCGCCCCCTTAGGAAGGAGGCGGTTCGCCGGCCAGAGCGACGTCGCAGGGCAGGTAAGTCCGTGTGACGGGGGTAAGCGAGGTTGTGCGGCACGGGCAACGATATGCCCGTGTCACACAACTGACGGAGGCGGGTACGATCGCTTGCGATCTTGCTAGCGAGATCACAGCGTGTAAAGCCCACTTTACAGCTCTCAGAAGAAGGAAGATGAAAAAAAAACGGAAAGAGCAAAATCGGACGGTCGTGAAAGGTTTAAATGGGTTGTTTGGTCTAGAATGACAAGTCTGCATTCACTCTTATATGATGGCCACACCGTCCCCCCATACATACTATGACTAACACACCGTCCCCCCATATATACTATGACTGCCACACCGTACCATCTTATATACTATGACCGTCACACCGTCCCCCCTTATATACTATGACCGCCACACACTATCTCCCTTTTTATACTATGACCGCCACACAGTTTCCCTTGAATAGTATGATCGCCACACCGTCCCCTTTATATACTAGGACAGTCACACCATCCCCCTTATATACTATAACTACCACACTGCCCCCTAATAAACTAAAATGCCACACTGTCCTCCTTATAAATTATACCAACCAGACCTTCCTCAATTATGAACTATGATCTCCACACTGTCCTCACATCATGCTTCCCCTCCTCACAATTTCCCATGCATGCTGCCCCTCTTCATATGGAGCCCTCACACTGCCCCTCTCCATACTGTACCTCCCATGCTGCCTCTTCTCCATGATGAGCTCCCAATGCTGCCTGCCCCTTTTCCATAATGAGACCTCCATGCTGCCCCACTCATCATACTGAGACCACAATGCTACCTCACACCTAATGCTGAGACCCTCACACACTACCCCACTTTTCATACTGAGTCCCCTACATTGCTCCACTGCATACTGAGGCCAACCCATGCTGCCCCCTCTCCGTACTGAGTCCTCATACTGCCCCTCTCCATATTGAACCCCCATGCTGCCCCTTCTCCATATTGAGCTCCCAATGCTGTCCTCCTATCCATACTGCCATACTGAAGCCCCAACATACCGAGTCCTTACACTTTTCCCCATCAATTTTGTCCCTTGCACTCGCTTACTCTGTAAGCCCCCTAAACTGCTCCATATGCAGTAATAAGCCCCCCTAAACCCACCTCCTACAGCAATAGGGCCCCTAAACACCCTCCTACAGCAATAGGCCCCCTAAAGCCGCCTCCTACAGCAAAAGGTCCCCTAAAACCCCCTCCTACAGCAATAAGCCCCCTAAAACCCTTTCCTATAGCAATTGGCCCCCTAAACCCCATCTTCTTTAATAGTCCCTCTAAATCTAAGACTACACTAATAGCGACCCTAAACACTAGCCTATTATATTAGCTGCCTTAATACCTGTCTAGAGTCATAGGCCTCCTAATCTCCAGTCTATAGCATTAGTCCCACTCCCCCACAATCCCCAGTCTATAGTATTAGTTACCCCCACAATTCTTATTCTATAGCATTAGTCCCCCTCCCCAACAATCCCCATTCTATAGCACTAGTCCCCCTCCCTCACAATCCCCAGTTTATTGCATTAGTCCTCCCCTACAATCCCTAGTCCCCCCTCCCCCACAATCCCCAGTCTGCAGCATTAGTCTGTCTCCCCTCATGCCCAGTCTGTGACATTAGTCTGTCTCCCCCTCCCCCACATGCCCAGTCTGTGGCATTAAAGAAACCAGGCCACCGCCAATAGTAAAGGGGTGTAGTGAAGCAAAAACCAAAAATGGAAAACCCTTTGTTAAAATACAACTTTTAATAATAGCATTAATAGGTCAAGTGAACAACAGCACAAAAACTACAGGTGGTGTGTAGCACAGTGTAAAGTTGTCAAAAAATAACAACAGTAGAAGGGAAAAAAAACAAAACACACTGGCCCTAATACGCCCTTAAGTGTCTATCCCTACCTAGCAATGGAGGGTATGACACCCTAGGGTTGTGGCACCCCACCCTCCGGTAATCCCTGGATTTTCCTAGTACACCCTACACTGTACTAAAAGCATACCATCACGTGTTTAAAAATAAACACATAACCATGACCAATAATCATGGGCCAAATGCTACAATAGATTTAAATAGAAAAGAAAACTTATCTGAAAATAATGTCCAGAGAAGAAGTCAAAAAAGAATCCCAAAATCCCAGTCTGTGGCATTAGTCTGTCTCCCCCTCCCCCACATGCCCAGTCTGTGGCATTAGACTCGTCCTCCTCCGCGGCATCCTGCTGTAACATCTGCAGCATTGGACGCCACAGCACGGAGCTGAGTGGTGCGCCTCTGACCCCGGACGTCCAGACGATGGCACTTCTGGGGTTAATCAGCTCTCTGTGCCCGCAGTTTATTTTCACATCTTAAAGGCGCGGACACAAATAAATGGAGGTGCGCTTCCCCCCTCTTCGAAAAGACAACAGATTTATTAGACTGTCTAACGGAGGGGAAGAGGATGTAAAGAAAAAAAAAATATATAGAATTAGTTCTTACCGGTAATTCGGTTTCTAGGAACCCCTCCATGACAGTACCACAGGCGTTAACTCCACGCCCTAATTGAGACAGGAAACACAAAGAGGTTAAATAACCCCTCCCCACCTCGCATCTCCAGTGTTTTTTCCAAGTAACTACACCGGCAAGAATGATCAAACTTTTATTTCAGTCAAAAACATTCAATTTTACAATATGAAGGGAGGGAATATCCATGCTGTCGTGGAGGGTTCCTAGAAACCGAATTACCGGTAAGAACTAATTCTATTTTCTCTAGTCACACTCCACAACAGCACCACAGGAGAAGTACCACCGAACATACTTGGGGGGGACGACGACAGCCTGAAGGACCTTCCGACTAAAGAATAGGTCTTTGTTGGACAGTAAGTCTAGTCTATAGTGTCTCGTGAAGGTATGGACTGACAACTAGGTCCTCTCAGCCCAAGAAACAGATACTGATCTGGTAGAATGAGCCCTGAAGTCCTCTGGAGGAGATAGTTCTTGAGTTTTATAGGCTTCCATAATTGCCCGTTTGATCCAGTTAGCAATTGCGGTCTTGACCGCATTTCTACCTTTATTTTCCCCATGATCTGGCCGAAAAGATTATAGTCCTTCCTTCTATCGTCGGTCCTCTGGAGATAATGTACAACTGCTCTGCGTATGTCCAAGGAATGAAATTCCTCTTCTCTGGGATTTAACGGATTCTGGCAGAAAGATGGTAGAATTATGTCCTGAGATCTGTAGAAATCAGACACAAGGGAAGGAAGATAATGCTGTTGTCCAGGATTCTTAAGGCCCAGTCACACACAACGACTTACCAGCGATCCCGAAAACGATGCGACCTGATAGGGATCATTGGTAAGTCGCTGGGAGGTCGCTGGTGAGATGTCACACAGTCAGACCTTACCAACGACACAGGAATGTTACAGGTCGCAGTAGCGACCTGTATAACGATCTCAGCAGTCACTGTGACCCTGTCACACAGTGTCAAACACAGCGATGTGGCCTGCCCAGCAGGACATCGACTTTGAAGAAAATGGCCTGGACCATTCTGCAACAACTAGCGATCTCGCATAAAGGGCCTGATCGCTGGTAGATGTCACACATAACAAGATCGCTAACGGGATCGCTACTGCGTCACAGAAACCGTGACTCAGCAGCGATCTCGCTCGTTATGTGTGACGTGACCCTTCGATATGGCTCTCTAGTAGAAAGAGCCTGTAATTCTCCCACTCGTCTGGCTGATGTGGTTGCTACCGCAGTCTTCCATGATAGCGTTTGGAGAGGGCATGACGCGATAGGCTCAAAGGGTGATTGTGTTAAGTAAGGACTACATTCAAGTCCCATGGACAGACCAGATTAATTTGTCTGGGACGCAACCTTCCTGCATAAGTCATAAATCTTCTAATCCACAGGTGACTTGCTAGATCTTGATCAAAGAAGGAGCTGAGAGCCAAATTCACACCTTCAGGGTGCCAAGTCTTAAACCTTTGTCTAGGCCACTTTGAAGAAAATCTAAGATCTGTGCCACATTAGGATGGACTGGATCAAGTAGTTCGGGTTCACACCAGGAGGAAAATGTCTTCCAGATTTTCCCGTATATAGCATTCATTACTAGTTTTCGGCTGTTCTGTTTTGAACCATTTGTAAGCCACACACTTGTTCAGGGGTTTCAGATTTTTTATAGTTCTGAAAGAGCCATTGTGTTTTTTTTTTACTAGGAACAAGCGAGAATAATGACCCTATCCAAGCTCTGCTTCCGGGACTGGTGATATAGCCCCCGAGGTAAGCAGGTTTCGAAGGCCCGACAGGAGTGGTGTCTGTCCACCTTCAGTGGAGGTGTGTGTGATGGTCAGTCGGATTGGAGGAAAGGTGGTGAACTATATCCTTAGACCATTTTTGATCGCACTTACTACCCACTGATTGGAGGCAATTAATGACCACTGGGGGAAAAAAATCTTGATAGACGTCCTCCGCCATACTGGCGTCATTGTCTATCTTGGCGTTGGGGACGATCCTCCGTTTTCTGGGAGGTAAAGATATTCCTACCTTTTCTTCCCTTGGCGTAGCTCCATCTCCGCGATTTCCTTTTCCCGCTATACTGGGAGGTTTGGCCCAGAGGAGGACAAACATTTTTTTGGGTCGCTGCTCCAGAAGAGATTTCTTTTTATCAGAAGCCTTTTCCAAAATGTCATCTAGAGCTTGTCCAAACACATGGTTCTCTTGAAAGGGAATGGAACAAAGTCTGATTTTGGAAGTTGTTTCTGCACCCCAGAGTTTGAGCCATAAGGCCCTTCTTGCAGAATTTGACAGTACGGCTGCTTTAGCGGCAATCCAAACTGATTTAGCTGAGGCATCTGCTAGAAAACCCGTAGCCTTCTGAAGAAGTCGGAGGGATGCTAGTGTAAAAACATTAAAATTAATACATCTAGTTATCAAACATTTTATAGTAGGACATATTATAAATGTTCACAGTTCTGTTTATGTTGGAGGGCATAGCTTATCGATAAAGTTCTTATAAGGAATAAATATTAAGATATCCATATTGAATATACATAAGTGCTGACATAGTATGGTATATTTATCCATCTGGAAGCTTCTAGAGATTAACCATGTGACATGCGTCCAGCAGTAATTTCCCTATATGGTTTGGACAGTTGTCATATAACATGACACGATGGAGGGGGCTACTTCGCCTGCACGTCGCCAACTGACCCAGAATCCTTCCAGGCTGTAAGATGAACACATGCTGAAAAGCCTACAGTATATCACCTCTGCCTTACCATTCAGGATCCAAGGAGAGATGGATGAAGATTTTCTATTGACCAGTATGGACTCATTGAACTCTTTTACGTAAGCTAATGCAGTATATTTTTTTCCTTTTCTGTAACTGAACTGCAACTTTATAATTTAGCAATCATTTTTATCAGATATAAGCTACATTTATTTTTTACACATTTTGTAGTCCATTTTTCATGCGTCTTATCGCGTATTTGAAGAAAAATATATTTAATATATTTAAGAGTATATTTTTAACAGCTAGCAGGTCTTCTCTAGGGGTGTCTCGAGATACATGGTCTTCAAGTTGTCTCAGCCATACAGAAAGAACTCGCCACACATGGAGGCCACATTAGTGCTCCTTAGAACCGATGAGGTTTCCCATGACTTTTTGAATAAGCTTTCAATTTTCCTATCCATCGGATCCTTAAGCTGCGATGAATCCTCAAAGGGGAGTGCTGTTTTCTTTGCCACTTTACAGACCTGAACATCTACCTTAGGAATCTCCCAGGTTTCGATAGTCTCTTCCTCCAGTGGGAACCAGTGCCGAAGCTCCGAGGGAATGTCTCTCTGGGGCTTCCCATATCCTGGATGTTCTTGTGAACGGGAAACCCAGCTCTCTTTCGGGCTTTCAGGCCCCCGAACATGTCCTCCTGCACTGATTTGGGAGTTTTCTCCTCCTCCTTAACCCCCATGGTGGTTCTTACTGCTCCCAGTAGCTCATCCATATCTTCTGAGGAGAAGAAATATCACTTGCATTCAGATCCTTCTTCAGATTCTGATGGAGGGTCATCAGCATAATAGAGAGGTCTGGGAAAGGAGTATGGGTTCTCCGCTCAGTCAGAGTCCGACACTTGAAAAGGGTTCTTTCTCTTCAGGACTGGCCCTGCAGGGGGTAGGGACTGAGAGAAGGAGGCCATGGAGGACTGAACCTCCTGGCTCACTAGATACTTGATCTCACTGAGAAGGGAAGGTTGTTCCTCCTTGATCACTTGTCAAGTGCAGGGTTGACACAGCTTTTTGTTATGGGAGGAAGACAGCTCCTTAACGCACATGACACATTTTCGGTTAGAGGACTCCTTTCTGGGGCAGGAGTCTTGTCTTTCTGAAAGAGAGGGAGAGAAGAGTCCATAAGATACCACCCCACGGAGAGAGTTCTAAAGAAGTGAGGAAAATTGTATAGCTACATGTCCCGACCGTCCCCCCATTGCAGTTACTCACTGGACCGGGGGTAGTGCTAGGTTCCGCAGACACAGAGCGGGGAAGATCACCCTCCATTATGCAGCCTACCTGAGGATGTCTTCAGACCAGTGTGAGGTAGCACGGTCGGCTGCGCAGCAGAAGACATGGGATCCAGGCATTAAGGTTCACAGCACACGGTTTTAATGTCCAAACAAAAGTCCATAACATAATACATGTGCCTCTCCAGCAGAAAACTCAGGGAGTTCTGTTCACTCCCTCACACCCGGCACACCTGCCCTTGTTCCTGATTCTATTTAACCCTTCCTTCAGCCTGTAGGGAAACAGCATTAACCCTATAGTGGATTTACTTTCTATCATGGAGTGAGCACAACCGGGGCGAGACATACCGGCCGTCATAGATAACCCCGGTCACAGTCTCACATACCCCCCCCCCTCAGTTCAAGCGTGCGGGGTTGAACTCCAGCCATCAAACACGGGCCGCGGGACAAGGCATCGGCGTTGCCCTGCAACCTACCGGCCCGGTGTTCAACCGTAAACCGGAAGTTCTGCAGAGAAAGGAACCACCGGGTAACCCGGGCATTCCGTTCCTTGGCGGACCTCATCCAGACCAGTGGAGAGTGATCCGTCACCAAGCGAAACTGCCGTCCCAGCAGGTAATAGCGTAGGGACTCCAAGGCCCACTTGATCGCCAGGCACTCCTTCTCCACTACGCTATAATTCCGCTCGGGAGGGGTGAGCTTCCTACTCAAGAAGGTGACGGGGTGTTCCTCCCCCTGAACCACCTGAGACAGCACTGCCCCCAGGCCGACCTCCGAGGCATCAGTCTGTACAATGAACTCCTTCCGGAAATCAGGGTTGACCAGAACGGGCTGTCCGCACAGGACCTCCTTCAGGGCCCGGAAGGAGTCCTCGGCCTGCGGAGTCCAGCGCACCATGACGGACTTCTTGCCTTTGAGAAGGTCCGTCAAGGGGGCTGATAGTCCCGCAAAATCCTTTACAAACCTCCTGTAGTACCCCACGATACCCAGGAAGGCCCTAACCTGCTTCGTGGTCAGGGGTCTAGGCCACTTCTGGATCGCCTCAACCTTGTTAATTTGGGGCTTAATCACTCCTTGGCCTATCACGTAGCCCAAGTAGCGGGCTTCCGTGAGTCCCAATGCACATTTCTTGGGATTGGCTGTCAATCCGGCTGTTCGAAGCGCGTCCACCACCGCTTGTACCTGTTCCAAGTGGGTCTGCCAATCGGAGCTGTAAATAATGATGTCATCCAGGTACGCTGATGCATACGCCTGGTGGGGTTCCAGCACCAAGTCCATCAACCTCTGGAACGTGGCCGGAGCGCCATGTAACCCAAAAGGCAAGACAACATAGTGGAAGAGACCCTCCGGCGTAACAAAAGCGGTTTTCTCCTTGGCGGACTCCGTCAGTGGCACCTGCCAGTACCCCTTGGTCAGGTCGAGCGTGGTAAAATATCGCGCCTGTCCCAGCCTATCAATCAGCTCATCCACCCGGGGCATGGGGTAGAGATCGAACTTGGATATTTCGTTCAATCTCCTAAAGTCATTGCAGAACCTTAAGGAGCCATCGGGTTTTGGTATTAGGACAATCGGACTAGCCCATTCACTCCGGGATTTTTCGATGACCCCCAGGCGTAACATTGTCTTTACTTCCTCCGATAAGGCTTGTCGTCGAGCCTCCGGTACCCGGTATGACTTCAGGCGTACCTTCAGGTGGGGCTCGGTGACAATATCGTGTCGTATCAGACTGGTCCTACCGGGCAGCTCGGAGAAGACATCGGGGTTCTGCTGAACCAACCGTCTGGCCTCTCGCCTCTGTTGCTTGGTGAGGGCTTCTCCAATCCTTACTTCCGGTTCGTCCTCTCCGGAGGTCGCTGGAGCCGGATGTGAACGACCCGAAGAGGAGGGAGGTGGGGAAAAAACAGCCATCAGGCTTTCCCGTTCCTGCCAAGGTTTTAATAGGTTGACATGGTATATTTGTTCAGGTTTCCGCCTACCGGGCTGCAATACTTTATAGTTAACCACCCCGACTCTTTCCTTTATCTCGTAGGGGCCTTGCCACTGAGCCAGGAATTTACTCTCCGCCGTGGGGATTAATACCAACACCCGATCCCCGGGTTTAAAGGTCCGCACGGTGGCTTGTCTATTGTAGCGGCCGCTTTGCGCGGCCTGAGCCTCCTGTAAATGCTCCTTCACAATTGGCATGACCGCGCTTATGCGGTTCTGCATACCTAAAATGTGTTCGATCACACTTTTATGGGGGGTGGGCTCTTGTTCCCATGTTTCTTTTGCCAGGTCCAACAATCCCCGGGGATGTCGCCCGTATAACAATTCAAGAGGCGAAAACCCCGTGGATGCCTGTGGCACCTCTCGTATGGCAAACATCAAATAGGGAAGCATCATATCCCAGTCTTTTCCCGTCTTTTGAGATCACCCTTCTTAGCATGGTTTTCAGGGTTTTATTGAAACGCTCGACTAAACCGTCCGTTTGAGGATGATACACAGACGTACGCAACTGCTTGATCTGGAGTAGCCGGCATAGATTTTTGGTCACTTTAGACATGAATGGGGTCCCCTGATCCGTAAGGATCTCCTTGGGCAACCCCACCCGGCAGAACACAGCAAACAACTCCCGAGCTATAAGCTTTGCTGCAGTATGTCTGAGAGGTATCGCCTCGGGATACCGGGTGGCATAGTCAACGATCACTAGGATGTGTTGGTGCCCTCGAGCGGACTTTACGAGGGGCCCCACCAGATCCATCCCTATCCGTTCAAAAGGGACTTCTATAATGGGTAACGGTACCAACGGACTGCGAAAATGGGTCAGGGGTGCGGTAAGCTGACACTCCGGGCAGGTTTCGCAGAACCGTTTTACCTCCCCAAAGACCCCGGGCCAATAGAACCTTTGCAATATTCGCTCCTGCGTTTTCTTGACCCCTAGGTGGCCACTCATCAGGTGTTTATGAGCCAAGTCGAGGACCCACCGGCGATGCGGCTGGGGCACCACCAACTGTTCTACCCCCACGCCCCGTATTTCATCTACCCGGTAGAGTAAATCCTGCTTAAGAGCGAAATGGGGGTACCTTACCTGGGCACCGGGCAGCTGTGCCACCCCGTCAACTACTGTCACCCGACTCCGGGCATGTATCAACGTAGGGTCCTGGAGTTGGGCTGTCCCAAACGTATCCGGGGACGCCTCCAACTCCGGGATGGGCTCGACCGTCTCAGCCTCTCCTGCCAATACCTCTAGGGGCGACCTACCGGGTTCACACTCTGTCCCTATCATGGTGACCCCTACGGCAGGTGTCCCGGATTCAGGATTGTAGGGCTCAGGTCCCGGACCAACCAATATCTGAGGGGACTTAGGGGGTCCCCTCCATAAAGTCCAAAAATAGGGCAGATCCCTTCCTAGGATCACGTCATAAGGAAGAGTGTTACGAAGTCCCACCTCATGTTGCACCTGACCGCAAGGTGCTGTGATGGTGACAATCCCCGTGGGATAGTCGCGGCGGTCCCCATGTATGCAAACCACCCCCACGGTGCGTCCTGTGGCCTTTACTTTAGCCCTCAAGGTGGATCGCACAAGGGTCACTAAGCTTCCGGAATCCAACAATCCTGTAACCGGACATCCATTCACCTGTATTTGGCACAAGTGGGGCTCCGTCTCTGGGGAGACCAGGTCAGCGGTACACACCACCTGAGCATACATTGAACCCCGCCGGGTAACCCCACAATCCATGGGCTCCGTGGTGAGTGGACACTGGGCTTCCATATGTCCCACCCGCTGGCACCGCCAACATCTAATGGGGATGGAAACCCCCTTGACGGGTTGTCGTTTAGGGTACAGAACCTTCCGGACCTCAGGAATGGCGGCCGCGGCCTCAGACGGGTCGGTAGGGGACTCCTGCACCGTTGTCAGCGGTGGGTCCTTGGCCCTAGGCTTGGAGGGGCCGGACCGACGGGCGGTACGCAAAGTCTCAGTGTCCCGTATCAAGTCCTGCGTAGCCACATGCCGCTCTACCAGGGACACTAATTGGTCCAGGGTACTCGGGTCACCCTGTCCGACCCACCGTTGAACGGTGACGGGTAAAGTGCGCACAAAACGATCCACTACTACCCTTTCCACCATTTGCGCCGGGCTCAGAGTGTCAGGCTGCAACCACTTTTTTACAAGATGCAACAAGTCATAGGCCTGGGAGCGTACGGGTTTGGCTTCCTCAAAGAACCACTGATTTACCCGCTGAGCCCGTACATAGGTATTCACCCCCAACCGAGCCAGTATTTCGGCTTTCAGGGTCACATAGTCAATGGCGTCCTCGGTACAGAGGTCCAGGTACGCTTTTTGGGGTTCCCCCGTCAGATAGGGCGACAATACCTCAGCCCACTGCGGGGTCGGCAGCTTTTCCCGCTCGGCCACCCGCTCAAACACCGCCAGGAACGCTTCCACATCATCACCCGGGGTCATCTTTTGCAACGCTTGTCTCACCGCTTTCCGGACGCTGCCGTCATCACCCGGTCCCGGGGTTGTTGCTGCCGGTCCGGCACGGATCGACTTGGCCAGGAGAACCATCTGTTCTTGGTGCCTTTTTTCCTGCAATTGCAAGGCTTGCTGCTGACGTGCATTGGCCTGATCCATCTGTTCTTGGAATTTTTTTTCCTGCACTTGCAAGGATTGGAGCAGGTGTGCATTGGTCTGTTGCTGCTGTGCATTAGCCTGTTGCTGCTGTGCATTAGCCTGTTGCTGCTGTGCATTAGCCTGAGCCAAATGCTTTAGTATGTCCTCCATGGCGTCGCCGGGTTTGGGCTGTAGTATAGCCGCTCGAATCCAGGACATGCGCAGCTGGGTCACCAGGGATGGATGCTACACCTCACCGGCTGTCATGCCCGCCGATTCTCCACCATATGTGAGGTAGCACGGTCGGCTGCGCAGCAGAAGACACGGGATCCAGGCATTAAGGTTCACAGCACACGGTTTTAATGTCCAAACAAAAGTCCATAACATAATACATGTGCCTCTCCAGCAGAAAACTCAGGGAGTTCTGTTCACTCCCTCACGCCCGGCACACCTGCCCTTGTTCCTGATTCTATTTAAGCCTTCCTTCAGCCTGTAGGGAAACAGCATTAACCCTATAGTGGATTTACTTTCTATCATGGAGTGAGCACAACCGGGGCGAGACATACCGGCCGTCATAGATAACCCCGGTCACAGTCTCACACCAGGCACTTATAGAGAAGTGCGAGGATCCAGCGCCATAGTCCCACATGGGCGAATCCTCCCCCTTCGACGGTCCAGGTAGGTCTCCCTGTGAGAGGCAAACCCACTGGTGCTGCAGCAGGCAGAGAATAGCGTGTGCGTTCCAGGGTAAAACGCATATTCCCGGAAGTAATCGCGGCGCCGGCCTGTGACGTCACTTGCTGCGCGCTATCACCACCGCACGCTAACAAAGAGGAAGAGGCACTGGGGAGCTCAGGGAGGCCCCCGGTGAGTCAGCCATGCTCCTCTTTACCCCATGTGAGGCGCAGGGAGAGCAGGCAGGTCCCGAATCCATGGGAAATGGGAGCAGTGACGGAGGAGGGAAGCGACCAGCTCCGTCCTCAGCTGCTCGGTGGTAAGATAAAATTATTTCCTTTCTGCAGTACTCTATTCAACAGTCCAGAGCACCACAGGTCCTCTCGTGTAGGAACAGGAAACAATACTGGCGATGCAAGGTGGGGAGGGGTTATTTAACCTCTTTGTGCTTCCCTTCCCAATTAGGGCATGGAGTTAACTCCTGTGGTGCTGTCATTGACGGTGACTAGAGAAAACTAAAATACAAATTTTTTTGCTGACAGAAAGTGCCGCTCCTGCAGCCAGCCACCCTAAGCACCAGACCTCAGGTGCCTAGTGACAAATGGTTCTAGGAAGTTTCGCCTCCAGCATTTCGCCCCCAGCTTTTCACCTCCAGCATTTCGCCTAAAGTACATTTTGCCCCTGCACATTTCGCCCCTGCACATTTCATCCCCACACATTTCGCCCCCAGGATGATTCGCCCCCGCAGTATTTCTCGACCAGGAATGGTCGCCCCCGGATGTTTCGGCCGCAGCATGTTTCACCCCCCCATATTTAACATTTTGGCCCCCACAGTTTGCCCTCGGGTTTGTCTCAACACACACACATACATACACACACACACACACACACACACACACACACACTTTGCCCCGGATGTTTCATTTTCAACATTTTGTCCTCCACATTTCACCTCCGGATTTTTCGGTCTCAGATGGGGTTTTTTGCCCCCGACTTTTTGCCCCCACATTTTGCCCCCCATATTTCACCCCCCCAATGTTTCTCCCCCCACTTTTGTCATCCATTACACATCAAATCCTATATAAAATGACAAGTATATTAAAGTGACTTTTGAGTCTTAAGCCCGCTTTACACGCTGCAATATATCTTACAATGTGTCGGTGGGGTCACGTCGTAAGTGACGCACATCTGGCATTGTAAGTTACATTGCAGTGTGTGACAGGTACGTGCGATTGCGATTGAACGTTAAAACGTTCATCGCATACACATCGTACCTGTCTCTAGAATTGAACATGTGGTTGTTCAATGTTCCCGTGGCAGCACACATCGCAGTGTGTGACACCCCGAAAACATTGAACAGAACTTACCTGCCTCCCACGGCTGCCGCCGATAATGCGGAAGAAAGGAGGTGGGTGGGATGTTTACGTCCCGCTCAGCTCCGCCCCTCCGCTTCTATTGGCCTCTGCCGCGTGACGTCGCTGTGACGCCGAACGTCCCTCCCATTCCAGGAAGTGGAGGTTCGCCGCCCACAGCGAGGTCGTATGGACGGGTAAGTACGTGTGACGGGGTTTAATCGTGTGTGCGGCATGTTCAACAAATTGAACGTGCCGCACATACGATGGGGGCGTTGCAAATCGCATACGATAGCGTATGCGAAATTGCAACGTGTAAAGCAGGCTTTAGATAGATAGATTTGATCAAGTTACAGGTTTAAATACTTAGATAATTTTGCAGCTAAAAACATAAGTCTCAAAACATCCAATATGTGACTGGATAATAGAATTCAAAACAGTAGGCAATACCTCTCAGATAATCTACCAAGTTTCTATTGTCAAAGTCCTGTACAATGCGTTTAACCCTTGAAGAAACTGCGGCATATTTTTTGTTTCTCGCAGTGGTGGTATTTTTGCTATAATATGAATAATTTCCAACCCGTGGAGCTCCTGCTGATGTTTTATACAGTTAATGAAGCGGTATATGTTTGGGAAATGGGTACCACATGTTTCTTGAAAGCTTCGGTACCATTTTTCAACATCATTTTTAGTTCGATGTTGATCGTTCAATGTTGATTCATACACATTCCAGAGTTGAACCGGAAACAAAGGTGTTTGTCGTCCTCTGCGAGTCATTCGCCTGATGTAGGTGTCTTCAAAGTAGTTGGCAATGGGTAATGCTTCTTTTGAAAGTCCGGATTTTCCACCAGCTCTTCAAATGATTGCATAACATTCTGTGGTGGTAGAAATGCAAGGGCAGGTATCATGCGTATCCAGTGAGCAAACTCATGGTCACCTTGATATTGCACCTTGAGTCCTTCATTTTGAACTTTACGCCAAACTGACTGCGATAGGTGGAAGATGCAGCCGGTCTTCTCAAGGTTGGGGAACTTATTCTCAAATGCTTGGATTGCAGCAACTTCAAAATCTATCATCAGGTTTTGAGGCTGCAGTGCAGGCTGCATGTTCTTCAGCTCTTGTAGCAACTTCTGGTAGGTTGAATGGCTCTTGTCTGTCAGCAAGGCGTACACTACAGGAACAACAAGGCCGCTGTGGACTAAATGGATTGTGTAAAGTTGCTTAAACAAGGCTGGTATAGTGGAAAACATTCTGTCAGTAAACCACTCCCGGCTCTGTGTCAGCAGATGGAAACTCTTGTTCCAAATATCAAGATACGTCCATGTTCATTTCCTGATTTAGGCTCTGTGCGCACTGGGAAGTGGAATTTTCTTGAGAAAATTCCGCATGCCCTCAAAGATTACCGCACCCGCGGTAAAAAACCGCCGGAAACCGCACCCGAAAACCGCATGCGGTTTGCCGCGGTTTGCTGCGGTTTTACCGCGGTATTATTCGCGGTATTGCCGCGGTTTTGCCGCGTGCGGGTTGGGATGTGCTTTATTGCATTCAATGCAATAAAGCACATTGAAGAAAAAAAAAAAAAAAAAAAAAAAAAAGTCATTTAATTCTGAGAGTAGATAGACAGAAGAATAGATAGAGGGATAGATAGACAGACAGAGGGATAGATAGATAGAGAGATAGATGACAGATCGCTGCATTTCCCACGGTCGGCAGTGAGTTCACATTACCGACCGTGGGAAATGACCGGTAATTACCTCTGCTGCTTTCATTCAGCCTGTGTCTGACAGTCGCGGCTGGATGGAAGCAGCGCTGGACGTCGGACCTGGATTACGCCGGAGCTTTGGTGCGGGAGGGGTTAATAAAATGGTGAACGAGGCTTGTTTGTTTTATTTAAAATAAAGGATTTTTCGGTGTGTGTTTTATTCACTTTACTTACGGGTTGATCATGTCAGCTGTCACATAGACGCTGCCATGATCAAGCCTGGGGTTAATGGCGGTGGTCCCCCACCATCATTAACCCCTTGTATTACCTTGTCACCACTGCTACACGGTGGCAAGAAGAGCCGAGGACACGCCGGTATTGCCGCATATTGCATGCGACAGTGCCGGGGCAGCTGCGGCTGATATTCTCGGCTGCCGGAGGGGGAGTGAGGCAGGGGACATTACCCCTGCCCCTCTCCCTCCCAAGCCTGAGGATACCGGGCCGCCGCTGTGTGCTTACCTCGGCTGGACGGTAAATATGCAGCGGAGCACACGTTCTTTTTTTCCTATATTTCCGTTTTCTTTCTATGTATGTTCTATGTGTCTGTGTCTATGTGTTCTATGTCTGTGATGTCTGTGTGTCTGTGATGTGTGTGTGTTTACTCTGCACGGCTTCCTCTTCCTGTAATGACATCACTTCCTTGCAAAACCGCAAGCAAGTGATGCACATTACCGGAGGTAAACCGCGAAATACCGCAGGGAATAACGCAGGAAAACGCAGTGAACCGCACAGAATTTGCTGCCTGCGTTATTCCCTGCGGGATTTCATGATTAACATTGAGTCAATGGAGGGAAATCCCGCAGCGATGTGCGGAAAAGAAGTGACATGCACTTGTTTTTGCTGCGGGATTTCCGCAGCAAAACACGCAGCTGTCAAATTCCGCCCAGTGCGCACAGGATTTTTTTTCTCCATAGGCTTTGCTGGTGATTCACTGCAGAGATGTTATCAACATTTTCTGCAGCGAAACATGCAGCAAATCCGCGGCAAAATCCGCAAAAAATCCGGTAAGTGCGCACATAGCCTAAAAATAAAAGTATGAATACAGTAACTATTGAGACACAAAAAATAATGTAACTCACAGCAGGCACAAAATTTGGGGGCAAATTCACACCAGATTTCCTAATTAGAAGAATCCATTGTCCAGATCTCACAATGAATAAAAAATCCATTTTGATTTCATAACAGAAACCTAAAACTGAATCAAAATCTAGTGTGAAGGGCGGTGTGTATGAGACATCGCCTGTAATTGGCCGGCGTCTCGCTCTCCCGCCGTAGCGCTAAAAAACACTGTATGATATTGGGCAGCAGGCAGTGTTGTATTGTGAGAACCTTCAAGGACATCAGTGCCGCTCCATACCATGGAGAGCAGCTTTTGCTCCATCTGTATTTTTTGAGGTTTCATAGAAGTGAATTGATCGGCAAAAATAGTGCGCAGATGTAATTTAAAAAATATGTATGTGTGAACGACCTAATTGTGAGGATCATGAAACTTTGTATGTGGGCTGCAGGGGTTTATGTGCCAGGGCTGCTTTTTAGTCCCAGTCCAGCCCTGCTGACAATTGACCCCATATCACCACCTATACACACCATAACTCAGTTTATGGGGCATATAGGGGGTGATACTGCTTCTTTAATGAAATTGCTTTTATAGAATGTTAAAAGTTTCCTACCTAAGTCATGTAGAAGGAACTGCTGCTGGATGCCATTAATATGGATTTCCTTAAACTCCTGGGGGATAACAAGCTGATCAAGGGTTTGAGGCAACCTTGGGATGTCACCCAGTTGCCTTGATAATCTTATCATTCTCTTCAGCGAGTCTTTTTTTGGGAGAAGAGCGAGAACATTACAATGAGCTCCTGAAATAACTTCTGCAAGAATCTGTTGTGGGGTCTCCTGCGTTCTCCTTGCCCTAGTGACTGCTTGATTGACAATTTGGATTGCTTCAGGTCTTGCTGCTTGTGGTGCATGGTTGTGGGGATTGATCACTCTCACAACTTCACCAGACATTCCGATGATCCACACACAACCCTTGCAAGTCAAACGTTTTTCACACACCCAGATAGCATGCACGTTGTCAGCCATTTGTTTCGAAAATAGATAAATATGATTTTCATAGACCAACTACTTCTTCCCACGTTTGGATAAAACTGAATCCATAGTTGAATGATAAAGGGTGTGGAAGGTGCCTACTTTTCTGTGCTGGTGTCCTAGACACTGCTATATTCTGATGTACAGATGGAATAAAAACTCATCTAAGAACTTGCAGGACACCTGACATGCTAATTATTTACAAAAGTTGCAAACAAATACAGGTCAGTACTGGGTCAGGTAAAGGTAACAACATTTTTAGATTTGAGGCCTTGTGCACACTTCTGCATGTGTCGCGGGCGGAGGAGGGGACGCCGCGCTCTCCCACTGCTCGGGTCCGGCTGCCGCTGCTGCCGCGGCCTGCTGCTGCTCGATGGCTCGAGCGATGGGCCGGATCCCGGGGACTCTAGCGCCGCTCCTCGCCCGTGAGTGAAAGGGGTTTGGGTGTGGGGATTGTTTATTGTCCGTGACGCCACCCACGGTTGTGGTGATTGAGTGTACACCACCGCTGCTCTGGCAGGGGATCCCGGGAGTGATGGTGTGGAGCAGCCAGTTGTTGTGTTGCCCCTCCGTGGGTAGGGGTTGGTGATCCCGGGGCCCAGTGATGGGGTTGGGATGGTGGACAGGCGGGCTATGGGGCCTGTGGAGGTGCAGGGGCGCAGGGGCAGCGCTGTGCCGCACGGCACGGAGGTACTCACTCAGCCAGTCAACGCGACACAGTTCTCAGTAAACAAACGGCTGGTTGGACGGGTCCCTCAGACGGTTACACTGTTGATATCCCCTGCAGGCGACGGTGACGGTCTCTTTCCTGCACCTATGTGTTGTTGTTTGGTTGCGATGGGTTCCCACCGGTAACCCGCTCCCCAGCTTGGATATGAGCCGGAGGAGCTCCACTCTTGCCCGCAGGCGCTGGCCCTGGGAAACTGATGCCTTGGCGGTGGCGGTGTCTCCCCTTCACGGTCGGACTGTTGCCTTCAATCGGGACTCGGTTGTTGGGAGACAGTCGTCCCCTTCACTGACGGATTTGGCAAATTATGGCGACTCCTAGCCTTGCCGGGATCCGAAAGGCCCCTGCCCTGGTGCTGACTAATCTTCGTATACCACTCCGGTACCGCCGGGTCACAACCCGTCCACGGTCCTTTCGGCAACCTCCAATCAGTCTCGCCTGCAGACGGTCACCGCCGTCTGCCAACCTTGCTGTCTCAGTCCGGGGCACACACCCGGACCAACTTCAGGCTTCTTACTGTCACGACTCATGCTTCCCTCCTTTACCACTTCACCAGCTTCACTTCACTTTCAACTCTAACACTCATCTGCTTGTTTACTCCTTCACTTCCCTAGCTTAACTGCCTGGTTTTCCCGCCTCCAGAGCTGTGAACTCCTCGGTGGGTGGAGCCAACCACCTGGCCCACCCCCTGGTGTGGACACCAGCCCCTGGAGGAAGGCAACAAGGATTTGTGTTTTGACCTAGTGTGTACCTGCAGGGAATGTGGGGTGCGTGTGGTGTTGTGACCTGTGGTCGTCACAGGGTATTGCACAATCTGCCCTCCCGTGCAATATCCACCTCCTTCTTGGTTATGGGTCCCCAACTACATGGTGTTGCCTCCATCAGCTAATTAAATCCTAGGTACACTCTGCACCACACCCACCAAACACACCAGTGGACGGCCTGAGTGGAATAGGGTCGCCCACTTGGGGGGTTGGTTAGGGGAGGTCAGGAGTAGAGAGAAGTGTATTGGAAGTGAAGGAGAGAGGAGGTCAGGAGCTGGGCTCCTAGGAAGCTATCTAGGTAGCAGACGGTGGTCTGGGCCTAGAGCAGCTGGACCCCCGGTCGCAGGGGATCGTGGCAAGGGGCACGGAACCGTCGAGGAGGACAGCCGGCGGCCTTGCACCATCACCGAACTGGGACCAGGGCACGACGGGCTACGTCAACCGTAGGTCAGGGAGTAGCTTCAGGCAACCTGACAATTTACCCGACGAGAACGGAGCCTTCACGATCCGCTCTCTACCTGCTCCAAAATCGGGGTACTAGCGCAACGAGGGGGATAGGACTTTCCACTCAAAAGGTACAGAAAATTCCAAGCGTGAACCCTGAGAGCAAGCTCCCACACTTAGCCATAGTGGGGAGCAGGACCCGGCAAGTTCCATACTACCGGGACTAACAGAGAAGTAAACTTAGTGCCAGGAGGCAGGTCACGGATCACCAGACAGCACCATTGGGGACGGGACCCAACTAGCTCCCCTCAGCGGCAGCGGTATTCAGAACTTTGGTTCATCCAGTTGTCGGTGTCAGCTTAATGGACTGATTGAGTACGCAAGTGACCCCCTTCCCACCCGACGGCACTCCCTAGCCACCATCGCAGAGTTCCGGGGCATCCCCCCTACCCCTGGAGGGTCACAACACCTGGCTGCCCCTGGCTGCCCCATTCCATCACCCTTGGGTACTCCCAACTGCAGTGGTGGTACTCCAAATTACCACATACCACGGGTGGCAAACACAAACTCTAACACAATTTCCTGTAAATACCCCCTTCATTTTAGTGGCCGCACAACCCCTGGGTCCAGAGACCCCTCAAGCCACCGCAGATCCTGATCTGAGCAGCTCGGCTGCTGGCACGGGGGCGGCACACCTCAAATTCCTGGCATCACGAACAGGATACGAGAAGGACCCACTTACCTAGGTGACGTGCGCCTTAGAAGTCGAAGCCGCGAGTCAAAATCCCCGTTTCCCGCCATCTTCTGCCATCTTTTGGCGCCAAAACGCCATCTTCTCCACAAAAGCGTGCAAAGCCAAAGCCCCGCCCTTCGTCCTGAGAGTGAGCCCGGAACCGGAAGTTCCCAGAGAGCCACAGCAGCGAGAGAGTGCTGAGTGAAAACCGAGGGGGAGCGCGAGAATGTCTGCGCCAGACGATGGAAGTGTGGCGGCGCTGCCTCCACCCAACCTTGCCCTATGTGCCTGGCGCCGCCTGGCTCCCGCAGTACAATGGTCGACCAGATGCGCTGCAGGGATTCAAGAGGAAGATATGTAACGTCCTTGATATGAATGCCCTGACTGGATGGCAGCGGGCGTCTGTGGTACTGGGGCAGCTTACCGGCGCTGCCGAATTGAAAGTAGAGACATGGACTGAGGAGGATCAGGTCTCGGTACCCGCCATCTTTAAAAAACTGGGAGCAGCATTTGAGACCCACACTGAAGCTGAGCTGAGCATGAGGTTCTATAGCTGTAAATAACAGCCCCAAGACAGCATTAGGGATTATGCCTTAAAGTTATAAACAGCGCTACGGATCCTGACACAAACCAACGATATTGGAGAGCCAGAGGGAAACAAAATGCTGGTGGAGCAGTTCCTCCAGGGCCTAGGATCAGTGGAGGACCGTAAGCAGCTCCGGCTGTGGGCCCTGGAACATCCTGCTTTGGACTTCGCCACTTTAAAGGAGCAGGCAATCAATGCCCTGCAGCCCCCGGAGGCTCCTGACTCCCCACTCCCGTCCTGGCAAGCTCGTACATCCCCGTTGCATGTGAAGCCCCCTGCCTTGGCACTGCCGGAGCCAACTTCCCCGGTAATGCCTGGAGGCAGTATCAGCGGTTTTCCCAAGTGCAGCAGCTAAGTAGCAACGTCCCAAGGATCTTGGAGGTGATGCAACTCAAGCCAAAGGCAATCCCGACGAGAGAGATCCAACTAGCCGACTGCCCCGAGGACGTCCCATGGATGAGGAAGAGGACCCCGGTGTACAAAGGGCGAAACAGTGACCGGTATGGATCACCTGTTTGTTATAAGTGTAACAAGACTGGCCATTACGCGCAGAGCTGTCCTTTATATGGGCAACCCCTGGGGCCAAGGGCCAATCCGCAGGAATAAACTCTCAAGACCCAGCGGACTGGCGAGAGCGGTATGTAGGGGGGACGGCCCATCGTTTCCATCACCTTGGATGGGATAACGACCTCTGCACTCCTTGATACTGGCTCCCAGGTAACAACTATTCCCTATGTGCTGTATAAGAAATTTTGGCTTGATGATGAACTCACCACACCAGATGATAGCATTACTATCTACTCCATCAACGGGTTACCAGTGACTCAAATCGGGTTCAAGGAGGTGACCATTAAGGTGGGCCGGGTAGAGTTGGAGAGGCAAGGCCTCACAGTCGTACAGAATGACCCTAGTGATCGGAACCCTAAGATCATTTTAGGCTCAAATGTCATTGAAAACTGTATGGGAGAAGTATTGTTTTTGCTTCAACAGCTGTCTAAGACTGCAGGAACAGGGTGGCAGAGAGTCCTGCAACGTGAGATCTGAGCCCTCCTGCAGCGGCAACAGGTAAATCTCTTTGGAGGGGAGATAGGTAGTGTGCAGGTAATGGATGTGACCCCTCTTATAGTGCCCCCGCAAAGCAAAATGATGATATGGTGCAGGGCAGCTGTAGGCTCCCGTGGACAGGATTAAAAGGCAGTGGTAGAGCCTCTGCCTTCAGAGCATTGGCCCACCGTGTTGACAGCCAGGGGGGTAGCTGATGTCTGGAAGGGGAGAGTGCCCGTGCGAGTGTTGAATTGAATTGTGGGGAAGAGGAGATGACATTACCCAGGTATGCCACTATTGCCAAGCTGTTTGTAGTCAATGCAGATGCCATCCATGCAGCAGGTTCCCCAAACCAGTCTAATCAGTTCCCCAGTGACAGCCCCCAGGGACCATTAGAGAAGTGGTGTCAGGAGCTACACGTGGGCACCGACTCTACACCTGCACATCAACAAACAAGGGGTCTACAGGGTTGTCCAGGAGTATTAGCAGGTCTTTAGAAAGCATCCACTGGATTTCGAGCAGATAATATGAATTACACCTACCGGTATTTGGTAATTCGGTTTCCAGTAGTCCCTCAGGACAGCACCACAGGAGGACTTAATCCCCTTGACCTATACAGGGACAGGATCACAGAGAGGTTAAAAGGCCCCTCCCACCTCTACCCTCCAGTGTCTTTTCAAGTACTTACAGAAGGATGGATACAAATGTTTTATACCAACAAATAGTAACTCATCTGCAAGATAAACCCTAAGGGGAGGGAAATAAGGGTGCTGTCCTGAGGGGCTACTGGAAACCGAATTACTAAATACCGGTAGATGTAATTCAGATTTTCCAGAACGTTCCTCAGGACAGCACCACAGGAGCAGTACCAAAGTAATATCTCAGGGCGGGTACAGAAGCCTTAAGGACACAAGTCACGGGCAAGAAATAGGTTAGACATATCAATGTGTAAAACCAAAAATATGGATAGTACTAAGAATCTGCAAGCATATGAAACCCTATGCAGCACATCTTAAGGGTTACCAAACATGGCTGGTGTAGGATCCATAATACCCAGAACCCACCAATGTCTGAAGAACATTAGAAGGACTAATTCTTTGATAAGTACCGTTGTATACTGAAAAACTACAAGGTAAATCACCATAGTGAGTGTGATATATTCTATATTGCTGAATATTCAGAATAAATGAGGTAGACAGCTTAGGCTACTTTCACACATCCGGTTTTTGCAGTGCGGCTCAATCTGGCTCAAAAACCTATGCAACGGATGCGGCGAAAAAAACGGATCCGTTGCATAAGTTTTTCCATGCGACCTGTCCGTTTGACGGATGCGGCTTGATACTGAGCATGCGCAGTGCAAAATAACGCATCCGGCGGCCGTATGCGGTTTTTGCTGCAGGACGTCGCAGCCGGCATCCATAGGCTTGCATTGTAAATCGTGCCGCATCACGCCGGATGCGGCGCGATGCGTTTTTTTTGCCGCACAAAAAAACGTGCCAGGCAACGTTCCATCCCACCGCCGCATGGGCTAAATATGCCGCATCCGTCAAAAAACGGACGCAACACAAGGCCATGAGGCACAATATGGCGCTAATGCAAGTCTATGCGGGAAAAAACGCAACCGGCGGCAAAAAAAAGGTTGCGTTTTTTCTGCAGAGCGCCGTATTGTGCCGCACAGCAAAAACCGGATGTGTGAAAGCAGCCTTATACTACAGAAAACAGATATAGTGAGAAATACCCGAAAAATGGGTTAGATGAACATTCTTAACACTGCAACTATAGAATAGATGTTAAAGTCCTTAACAGCCTATCAGGGGATGAATAAACCACAGCCCGATAGAATGACCACCGTCGTAGATCAATAATAAACTTGTCTGTGCTTAATAAACCAGGTCAGTACTGTCATCAGCTCTCCTAGGGTCAAACGACTACCCCTGGTCACAGACCAGCCCACCATTCCACCAGAGGTCACATTCTGGACCCAGAAGCCTGATGTCAATGCATAAACTACTGGATCTCGAGTAATGAGACGGACTGTCATGAAAACTAAAGACGTGAAGAGTTGGAGTCTGAAAGGCACGTCTTCCGATATAAGCAAGCCAAGTACATCATCCGACCACTTGCGGCAAGCATTGTTCACCGTTCCCAAGGTGCAGATGCCAAGTACAGCGGGGTATGGAATCTGGATGTGATGAACGTGTCCCAGAAAATGTAGGTAGCCAAACCTCATATATACTGTATACAGTATATATATTGGAATTTAAAGAACTGGTTTGTCATATCCGTGGCTGCTAATACAGGAGCCTAGTGTTACCCTGAGCTGGTGTAAAGAAACCACTACCACCTGGGGCAGACTACCCAACTAGAAATGGACTATACTCCATTAGCATGTAATTACCACTATATCGGACACTAGCGTAAACATACCACACAGTCTTCCATAGTGACCAGGGAACATCTTCTAGAGGAATGAGGGCCTCTAATAATATCAGAGTGATATTTCATTTCACAGCGGTGACACCCTGGATTTTATATCGTGAGAGCAGTGAGTCTAAGGCCCCCTTCACATGTCAGTGATTCTGGTACGTATGTGCTTTTTTATACGTACCAGAATCACTGACATACGCAGACCCATTATAATCAATGGGTCTGCTCACACATCAGTGATTTTTACTGAACGTGTCTCCGTGCAGCGTACACCTGTGGCCGTGATTCTACACGGAGATAAGTCCGTTTTTTTCTGGCATCACTGATGACCCACGGACCACACTATGGTGTGATCCGTGTGTGATCCGTGAAACACGTACCAGAAAATCATGGACATATTAAATATTTTCAACTAACCTTGCCTGCGATTCGCTGTGCAGCCTCCGCTCTCGGCAGCTCCTGCCTGGCTCATGAATATTCATGAGAGCAGGAATAGCCGACCAGGAAGTAGCTGCAGAGAGCGGTGGGCGGACGCTGCAGACCCGAGGAGTTCAGCACCATGGACAGCAGGAGCGAAGGCAGGTGAGTAATGTCCATTTGCAATCACGGATCACGGATTGCACATGGACAACCCACGTGTGCCGTGAATCACGGAGAGACATGTGCGTGTTTTACACGTCAGTGAAGAACGTCTGTTTTTCACTGACATGGGAAACGGGCCTTAGAGAGAGACTATGGAGCTCCCTGCCACAAGATGTTGGAAAAACCTCACAGGTTATTTACGAGATTCTGTATGTTGAACAATGGTCCAGAAAACTAGTCCGATTGCCATCAAGGGACCTGTCACAGTAAAACAGGGCTATTACCATGATCGGCTACATTCAGTTCTTTCCATTATAGGATGAACTCAATAAACATTTCTCTTTAACGATAAGTTATAAATGAGAGACCAGAGCTAAGCAACTAAGCACAGCTGAATACTACTGATTAATTAGAAAGGAAGGACCGTAGCTGAACTCAGATTCCTGTTCTGAAGCCGTAATAAGGAGAATTACTAGGCCAACTCAAGCATGGCTGCTTATCACGCTAAGCCAAGTGCAGGTCCAGAAGCGTGAGGCCCCTCTAACCAAAGCCGATGCTAGAGACCCAAGATGTGAAGTATGCAGCCCGAGGCGCAAAGGACGAGGCCACCGGTGCAAGGCCAAAGGCGCAGAGGCGCAAGGGCAAAGGCGCAGAGGCGCAAGGCGCAATGTCAGAGGCGCAAGGCGCAATGCCAGAGGCGCAAGGCACAATGCCAGAGGCGCAATACCAGAGGCGCAAGGCGCAATGCCAGTGGCGCAAGGCGCAATACCAGAGGCGCAATGCCAGAGGCGCAAGGCACAATGCCAGAGGCGCAATGCCAGAGGTGCAATGCCAGACGGGCAAGGCCAGAGGCACAATGCCAGACGCGCAAGGCCAGAAGCATGAAGCGCAAGGCGCAAGCCCTGAGGCGCAAGCCCGAAGGCACAAGGCACAAGCCCAGAGGAACAAGGCACAAGCCCAGAGGCTCAAGCCCAGAGGCCGAGAGCCAGAGAAGCCAAGCCATGAAGGGCAAGGCTGAGAAGCAGTAGGAGCAGAGACGCCAAGCAGTGAGGCTTGACTGTCCCAAGGTGCCAAGCCAGCGTGTGGTCAGAGCTGTGTGGCGTGTGGGCCGAGGCCAAAGCCGTGAGGCGTCATGCCGGAGCCCCAAATTGTGCATCAGGCCCAGGGTTGCATAAGGCCTGTGCTGTGGCTTCACCCCTCCTTTCCACCTCCAAACCTTAGAGGGATAGAGGAAACTGGTAATGCCAAGAGCCCTCCATGAAGAGAAGTGGCATCATGGGCAGGAAGACCACATCGTTGTAGATGGTGCGCTGATGGCTGAGGGACCTCTCTTCGAGAGATGTCGGCCCCGGACCTCTTGACAGAGAGAAGGGAAGGCCGAGACCCCCCGATCTCCCTGAGTCCATTCTCATACAGCGAGAAATGGCTGAGGGACTTCTCTTCGAGAGGTGTTGGCCCCAGGCGACTTGACAGGGTGAAGGGAAGGCCGAGACCCCCGATCCCCCTGAGCCCATACTTCTTGGGTCCGTATGATGAAATTCCAAAAGATAAAATAGCTCCACTCTAGGAGCACTTGTTATGCGTCTGTCTCCTGAAGGGACAGGAAAAACACTGAAGGGTGGAGGTGGGAGGGGCCTATTAACCTCTCTGTGATCCTGTCCCTGTATAGGTCAAGGGGATTAACTCCTCCTGTGGTGCTGTCCTGTGGTGCTGTCCGTTCTGGAAAAAAGGGGTACAACATCACATACCCACAGGCACTCAACCACCTATCAAAGAGAGGTATAGGCCCATACCACCTGCCCATTACCAATGTGCCAAAGATATGCTCAGGAGCATGAAGGAAGCTGGAGTAATCCGTGACAGTTGTAGTCCCGGGGCCGCACCTCTGGTACTCATGAAGAGGAAGGATAGTACCATGAGAGTGTGTGCAGACTACCGCCAAATTAATAAGATCATGCACAAAGATGCCTACCCCTTGCCCCGCATTGAGGAATCGTTGGCTGCCCTGAAATCTGCTAATTACTTTTCTACCCTTGATCTCACTAGCGGATACTGGCAGGTGACTGTTGCTGAGGAATACTGGGAGAAAACCACGTTTGTTACCCCGATTGGACTGTGTGAATTTAATAGCATGCCATTCGGGCTGTGCAACGGACGTTCCAGAGGCTCATGGAGTGCTGCTTAGGCCACTGCAATTTCGAGACGGTCTTGCTGTATCTGGACGACGTCATTGTATACTCCAAGACGTACGAGACGCACCTGGAACACCTGTCAGAGGTATTCGAGGCACTGTCCAAGTATGGGATGAAGCTCAAGCCATCCAAGTGCCACCTGCTGAAGCCAAAGGTACAATACTTGGGGCATGTGGTCAGTGCTGAAGGTGTGGCACCGGATCCAGAGAAAATTACAGCTATCCAGAACTGGCCAAGACCCAACATCGTCAGAGAGGTGCGGCAGTTCCTGGGCCTGATGAGGTACTGTCAGAGGTTTGTCAAGGGCAGGAACGTCTGGTGGGACAACCCGTGCATGGCAAGTCCTCTGGCCCTCTGTTCCAATGTGGCAAGGAACAAGAAGATTCCTTTGAGCAGATGAATTCTATCCTGACGGGAGACGAAATTCTGGCATATCCTGACTACGGTCTCCCGTTTATACTGTATACGGATGCCAGTAATGTGGGGCTGGGAGCCATCCTGTCACAGGTGCAGAAGGGCAAGGAGAAGGTGATAGCCTACGCTAGCCGGAAGCTAAGGCCCACGGAGAAGAACCCAGAGAACTATAGTTCTTTCAAGCTGGAGTTCCTGGCACTTGTATGGGCTGTGACAGAAAGGTTTAAGCACTACCTTGCTGCCACCAAGTTTACTGTGTACACGGACAATAACCCATTTACTCACCTGGATTTGGCGAAGCTGGGAGCCTTGGAACAGCGCTGGGTCGCAAGGTTGGTGAATTATGATTTTATCATAAAATACAGGGCTGGCCGCAAGAACACTAACGCTGATGCACCGTCTAGGATGCCCTATATGTTTGATGACGGGAGGGATGAATATGACCTGGAAGAGATTGAATTGCCTGCATTCCATCAGCCCACTCCCATGGAGCGGCCTCGACCATGTACCCATCAACAAGAAATGACCTGTGATCCATTGCCTCATCACGGCTGGCAAGAAGCCCAAGATAGGAACCCTGGAATCAGATTAGTTAAAGCATTGCTGGCCAGAGCCGATGCCCGTCTTGAGCCAGGCGCCCCGGAGGAGGCCAGAAAACTGTGGAAGGACAGGAGTCGGCTCTATCTCCACAAAGGCAAACTGTGTAGAAGCCTTACCCATCCCAAAACACATGAGAGGATCTGCCAGATCGTCATACCTCGGGAGTATGTTCCGGTGGTGTTGGAGGCGTACCATGATGGAGCCGGGCACTTTGGATGGAAGAAGTTGAGATGTTGCTGAAAAGTCGCTTCTATTGGATAGGGATGAGAGACTCCCTAGAAGCCTGGTGTCGGAATTGTGGTCCCTATGCCTTGAGGAGGCAAGATGGCACCAGTCAGCGAGCACCACTCCAGCCCATAGTCACCAAACAACCTCTCGAGATTGTGGACCTGGAACATGTCAAGTTGACCCCCAGCAGGAGTGGATACACGTACGCGCTCACAATGGTGGACCACTACTCTCGGTTCCTGGTGGTGGTACCGGTTAAAGATCTGACTGCCAGCACAGCGGTGAAGGCGTTCCAAGCGCACTTTTGTAGGCCGCATGGGTATCCCAACCGAGTCCTTACCGATCAAGGTCCAGCATTCGAGGCTTAAATCTTTCAGGAGTTCTGTAACCTGTACGGGTGCAAGAAGATACGTACCACACCCTATCATGCACAGATGAATGGGATGTGCGAAAAGATGAACCATCTTGTGATCAATCTGCTGAAAACTCTTCCCCTTGAAGAGCGGAACCAGTGGCCTGAAAAGCTACCAGATGTGGTGGACATCTATAAAATCATTCCGGTGGGATCCGCCAAATGCACCCCAGCCTACCTGATGAGGGCCAGACCTTGAAGACTCCCAGTGGACTTAGAGATGGAGGTTGAGTTGCCTGAAACCTACTTGCCCGGAGCGGATTGGGACTCACGTCGCCAGATCCAGTATAAACAGATTCAAAAGTGCGTTGAAGAGAGTTTGAATCAAACCAGGGAACGGCAAGAGAGGAACTTTAACAAACAGGCAAAAGCCACACCTTTCTCTCCCGGCGTGATTGTGATGAAAAGGAAGAGAAAGCTGCACAAATTAGATGATCAGTGGGAAAAGGAGCCATATGTGGTACAACCATCCAACTTCGACAACCAGAAGACCTGCCTAATCAGCAAGGATCAGGGAAGGAGCAAGGCTACTGTCTCCCGAGACCATCTAAAAAAATGTCCAGTGCCCTTAAGAGTAGCAGATGAACCTCAGCCCCAACCTCAAGTGGTGGAAGGAAAGAGAATGATCTGTACCATTCCAGGTGATTTTCCGGAAGATTGGCCTATGCAGAATGCAGCAGTATTAGTCCCATTGTTAACATTCCCACAACCCGTGGAAGAACCAGAACAGGAAAGGCTTACTGACACTGCACCCACTTCAGCACCTAGAGTAGCCTGTACCCTTGCCACGCACATGTAGAGTCCTACCAGCTACACCTAACAATGAGGGCGAGGAACCAGTAGACAATATTGCCAGGTCACAAGAGGGGGATGAGGGTCTGGAATTGAGAAGGTCGACCCTTGGTTAACTTTGGTCAGCCCCCACGGAGGTATAGGGAAGAATGCTAATGGTACCTGTAATATGTAAAATTCAAACCGTTAGGCATCTGTGTTTCTTTTATTATTTTTCAAAGTTTGTTATTTTTCATATAGAGAAAATGTTAGGAAGTAAGTGTTTTAATCAACAGAGAAAGTTAGATGATTGAAAAAAGATTTTATAGTGTGTACACCAGGTGCATGGACTTCGTTGTAATTATGCACCAATGTTTATAGTAAAAATGGACCATGGTCATGGGACTGGTTGTGACCAACATAGACTTGTGTATCGTAAATAGTTGCACCTCCTGTGCCCACCAGAGTCGTATTTTGCAACACCCGGGACCTTAACCTGGTCACGGACCCACAATAGGTATGCAGCGGGTCAGGTTGTTTGGGTGGCGAGTTAACGGGATCCGGGACATTGGGACTGGACTGTCACAGGAAGAGGCTGCAACGGAGCAGGTTGAGCCTCCGCTACTAACCTAACCGGTAGCGTTACACTGTTGAATTGATGAACTTAAGAGTTATGTAGCGTTTAAGTACCCAGCCTCCCTAATGTGGGATGAATTTTGTAAATAAAAATGTTCTTATTTTCTACATTTGCAGTTTGAAAAAAAACAAAAAAAACCTCTGATGTCCTGTGGGCAGGTCACGGATCACCAGGCAGCACCATTGGGGACGGGACCCAAGTAGCTCCCCTCAGCGGCAGCGGTATCCAGAACTTTGGTTTATCTAGTTGTCGGTGTCAGCTTAATGGACTGAGTGAGTACGCAAGTGACCCCCTTCACACCCAACAGCACTCCCTAGCCACCATCACAGAGTCCCGGGGCATACCCCCTACCCGTGGAGGGTCACAGCACCTGGCTGCCCCATTCCATCACCCCCGGGTACTCCCAAATGCGGATCCGGATCCGAGCAGCTCGGCTGCTGGCACGGGGGCGGCACACCTGATGTGTCTTAAGATTGGGTGAGTAAATCAAAATGACATCGAGATCTACAGTCCTGCTCATCGTTAATGGCACCCATGATGTTTAAGTACATAATGTGGAATATCTCCTGAAAAAATGAATCAAGTGAAACAGCTTTTTTGTATAGAGTAATCGTATTAAATACAAAAGAACAAATAATAAACAGCAATTTAAAACAAAAAACACTAGGAGGGGAAAAAAAATAAAAATGGAAGAACCTAAATCTTGCTGTGACACTGGTATTGGCCCCCTTTACATTACATTAGTATGGAAACACATTTTGACTCACCTATGAAAAATCACTAATGAGAATCACCTGTGATAAACTGTCAGTGCCCGTGTCACCTGAAAAAGGCAATGAATGAGGTCTTCAGTGTTTTAAAAAGCCACATAGTAGACTCTGTTCCTTTGTCACAATGGTGAAGACAAATTAGCTGTCTGAGAACATCAGAACTGCTATTAGCAAACTCAAGACTTCCAAAAAGTATAAGGCCATGTCCAAAGATCTTGATATCCCAGTTTCAAGAGTATGCAATGTTATTAAGAAGTTTACCAAGCATGAAACCATGAAGAATCTCCCCGGACAAGGGGGAAAAGAGAAAAATTGACAAGAGATGTCTTCGAAGATTGGTGCAAATGATGGAAAAATTGCCATGTGAAAGCATCCAAAGACCTGAAGGCCAACCTGTAGCAGTCTGGGATCATGGTTTAAACAAGTACCATACACTGCACACTAAACCAACCAGAGCTTTGTGGGTGAAGGCCAAGGAAGAAACCATTGCTGAAGAAAAGACATAAAAAGGAACGACTGATCTTTGTCAAAGAGTACCTTAATAAACCACAATCCTTCTTGGACAATGTTCTGTGGATAGATGAAACAAAAATAGACCTTTTTGGCAATGCAAAGTAACAAGTTTGTTTACAGATGGTGCAATGAAGTGTATAAGGAAAAGAACACCCTACCCACAGTTAAGCAGGGTGGAGGATCCATAATGCTGTGTGTCTGGTACTTGAGGCATTGACTGTATCACAGGAATCATGAAATCAGAATTATCAAGAAATTTTAGAGCGAAATGCACTAACCACTGGATTGAGTAAGATTATGGGTCCTCCAGCAAGACAATGACCCAAAGTTCACACCCAAAAGTACACAGGAATGGTTGAAAAAGAAAAAATGGACTGTTTTAAAATGGCCAGCATTGAGTCCTGACCTCAATCCCATTGAAAATCTATGGGGTGAGCTGAAGTCTGTCATTGGGAAAAAGAACCCTGAAAACATTCGAGACCTTGAACAAACTGGAACTGAACAAAAAGAAAGAGTGGGAGAAAATACCAACTGAGAAATGCAAGAAGCTTATACATGGCTACAAGAAACGTTTAGAGGCCGTCATCAATGCAAAAGGTTGTGCAATCAAGTATTAATTAGGGGTACCTTTATTGTACAGTCTATGGAAAAAATTAAGGGGTGCCAATAATGGTGAGCAGCACTGTACAACCACAAACCTGCCCACCAGGTGATGGAAAATATAATAGACAAAATGTTGAAAAATGGCGGGAGCATTAGTAAAACCAAAAGGCATGACAAGATTCTCACAATGTCCTTCAGTAGTATTAAAGGCCATTTTCCACTCATCACGCTCTCTGATTAGTCAAATAGTCTAGTCAGATTATTGGCTTCCCTGAGATCAAACTTGAAAACCATTTACCTCCAACAATCTGATTAAACAAATCAGCAATGAGCTGAGGGGATAGGATCTCAGATGGTAACCTCATTCAACTCACGAAAAGCAAGGATGCAGGCCCTCATCTTTTTTCTTAAAGATGAACCCCGCCGCCACAGGAGAAGAAGAGGGCCTAATGTGTCCCTTAGCAAGACTTTCAGAGACGTAATCTTTTGTAGCCTGTCTTTCAGGGCCAGAAAGATTGCATAACCTGGTCTTGTGTGGTTTTGCTTTTGGGAGCAAATTAATGGGGGAATCATACAAATCGTGAGGAGGCAGTTCCTGAAACTTTTCTGCCCAAGAAAACATCCTCAAACATTGGACAGAAAAGAGGGTAGGCTTTTAGCAGAAATGCTAGAGGTAATCGTAGTCATGCAATTGCTCTTATAGAAATCACTCCATTAAACTATTTCTTTGGATTGCCAGTCAATAACAGGATTGTGCATACCAACCAGGAAAAGTCCACTACAATTGGGATGGGAAGACCTTCAATGATGTAGAAAGAAAGGAGCTCCTTGTGAAGAGCCCCTATGCGAAGGTTTAGATTACGCAAAACTACCCTTAATAAGAGGTGCAGACTCTATAGCAAATATGGGAAAGCATTTCACCAGCATGCTACAGGAGAGACCAAAAGTCTGAGAAAACCAAGAATCCACCATATTGGCTCCCATCCTACTATCCAAAAAGACGAAAATGATCTCAAATTTTGTACCAATGACCACTTCTGCAGGTAAGACAAACAGACACATATGTAGAAAAAAACGCCCTGGTTGTAATCTCCACACAACCTGGGTTGAGAAGTTTTCCGAAGGTTTTTCTTCTTATTGACAGATGGACAAGCTCCAATAAAGTGACCCCGTTAACTACTAAAGAAACACCCCCCCATCTTATGGCGGATGACCAAAGACCCAGACTGAGGAGAAGCCTCCCTAACTGCATGGGTTCATCAGTGCACACAGGCAGAACTTCACCCATAGGAAGTACAACGTGGCCCAGATCCCCAAAACATGTCGGCCAGAGTGACAGAATCGGTAGGTAGGAAAAAGGACACACACAAACACACACACACATATTGGTGGCACGGTGGAATTAAATTACTGAGCAACTGATCGCAGGATATATAAAGAGACTTGCAGGGATAGGATTGATTCCAAGCATCCTGTCTGTTGGCTTTTGGTGCAATGCATTGAAGTCCTGATGATGCTGTTGGGGGTGACTCCTCTTCTTTTCTGACTGTGCACACAGACGGTCTGGAAGATGGAAAAGCAGGCAAGGGGCATGCGCTGCCCTCGGCAACAGCACAGGAAGTGGTTGAGACGTCTTCAATAAGATGGCACTGGAGCTAGCGCTATGCACAGGCGATGACTCCAATACCATCTTAGTGAGGAGTAGATTAAATACTTCACAATGCTACTGAGTGCACACAGGAAATAACTACAGGGAGGAAAGCCCAGGCAAAAAAAAAAAAGGGGTGGAATAAGAATGCAGGACTCGATCCACATAATCCCACCCCTGGTGCACACGCAAGTCGAACAAGCAGTGCATTAATTTCTGGGACTTGGAGTAAAGATATTTCAGCAATCAAGCATGGAATATGTGGAGTAAAGGTATCATTGCACTCAGCTTCCTGGTGCCACTGTGGCACTGGCTTTACTTTATATAGAAAAATTCTGCTGGTTGGTTCCCTTTAATCATCTCACAAATACATTTGTTAAAACAATGACCAGAGAGTGGTCAATGCTCTTAACATGAGTCATTTAGATAAATCCTTTGGTCAATTATGCAAAGTGCAAAATTATAGTGGCGATAACCAAACAATCAGAAAAACAAAAACGTATAAAATTAACAATGAAAATAAGGTAATTTTGTGCAATCATAAAAACATAAAAAAACAACAGAGTATTTCACAAGGTCTAAGGAACTGAACCATATTAAAACTTATTTTCTTAAATGTAAAAACAAGAAACAATAGTGCACACTGTCTTAAGAACTGAGCCCTAATATTAATGGGCTATTCCCATAAATTTAGGAACAAATAATTGTGCATACCCCCTTAAAGCGCAACAATAACCAGGATTTTCCTATATAAACTAAAGCCAGTGCTATATTGGCACAATCATGCTGATTCTAATCATACCTTTAGCTGTCAGCTCGGATGTATAGTTTTTGAAATCCAAGCAAGGAAAGTTTGTGAAATGAACAGCTTTTTGATTTGGGAGCAGCTACTAATAGCTGGGTGGGTTTTCATAGTGATCCCCGCCCCCTGCCTGTCTGTCCTCCCACTAACTTTTATTTATGCTAATTCTACTATGAAAGCGTTTTAATAATCTTTTCACTAAGATGGTGTCGAAGTTGGCGCCTGCGCAGAGCGCATTTTTCTGGCGCCATCTTTCTGAAGATGGCGTGACCCCCTGTAATTCTTTTTTTGCCACCACAGGAGGGCGTGCAGTCACATCAGAAGAGACAGCACCAAGCAACAGCTAACTGGAGGACGTGATCAGCTGCAGTCCAGGACAGCATGCCAGCAGCGTTTATCTCACCTGACCCAGTGACGACACTGCTGAGCAACCCGTGAGCTCGTGACATCGGCACCGGTTCGCACAGCATGGGTTCACGTGAGGTCAGTTCACAATGGACACACCTAACCCCGTGAACGTCAGTGTCGCACGACCCGGTCTCGGGTCGTGATATCGCGCAGCAGTGGCTTTACAGGGTTAGGTGAGTTAACTCATTTGATCCTGTGATATCATTGCCTCTACAGGCACACACACACTGCTATGAGATCCAGGTCACTGCAGGGAAGCACACAAAGCAGTGTGTGTTTGTGTGTGTGTGTGTGTGCCTGTAGTGCCATCTGGCACAATCGATGGGAAACGTTATGTCCTCCATTGATTTTGCCAGCAAGTATGGGATCAACGTGGGCACCCTGGATTTAGATTACGGCGGACTTGGATTATTGATTGGACAGGAAATTAAATTGGAACAGAGAGTGTCTTTTTGTTTATTTAATTTCTCTTTTTATGTCTTTTCAAGTTCGACTTTGGAGAACGTCAGGGAACATCGAAATAGATTATGGTGGACCTTTTATATTTTAATACATTTTTTAATAAATTGGTCAATGAGGGATGGCGTCGGGGGTTTTTGTTCTAATAACATTTTTTTTATTACTTTCAAATAATGGAATTCGTAGTGGGGGTGTCTGCTAGACGCCAACCCATTACTAATACCAGGGCTTGATGCCAGCTGGCAATTCACAGCTGGCATCAACCCAATATATTACCCCATTTGCCACCACACCAGGAAAACAGGAAGAGCAAGGTCCAGAGCCAGAATTGGCACATCTATAGGATGCACCACTTTTGGGGCAGCTGCTGGCTGCTATTGTTTGGCTGGAAATGGTCAAATAACCATGGCCCTTCCCACCCTAATATCAGCCCCCCGTTGTCTGCTGTATCTTGGCTGGTTTTAGAAAAATGGGGGGAACCCCACGTCATTATTTATTTTATTTTTTTTAAATAAATCAAATAAATAAATACAAAAAAAGAGTGGGATCCCCTCTATTTTCATAACCAGCCAAAGTACAGCAGACAGCTGAGGGTTGCAGCTCACAGCTGCTGCTGTTCTTGTGCAGGAGCATGAACACCTACAATGTTTATAGAATGAGCAGCACATGGACAAAAGAGAGATCTTGGAAACTTCTCTAGAATTTTGGCCCTAACACTTTTAAAAGGGAAGGTGTCGCGGTTTTTTATTTTTGTATTAAAAATAGTGGATTATGAAATCAAGTATTTTTAATACAAAATTAAAAATCACCGCTTACTTAGTTTTTATTTAATTCTAATTTTACTGAAGGCACTGGGGGCTGCCATGCTGGATTTGCTGTGTGTGTAACGACAGTTACTCCTTTATGGCAGCCCCTGTGCATAGAGAACAATGGCCGGGATCCGACCCCATTCAGTAACGTTACAGTAGGCGTCTGTGACCTGGATGCGCCCCCTGGGCTGTCCAGATCAGAGGGAGGAGATCAGCGCCATCATTGTGGAGCTCACAGATATGCGGTTTGCTCCACTTTACCCCTGTCAACCGCCGGGATGTGTGATTACGGGCCGCCTCCCCTCCCCTCCCCCCGCCCCGCCTTTACCGTCTCCAATGACACCCCCTCCCTCCGCTCTACCCAACCCCCGCTACTGCTGCTGCCAACGCCGCCCCTCCCCCGCCGTTACCGTCTCCAATGACACTCCCTCCGCTCTACCCAGCCCCCGCTCTGCCCGCTGCTGCTGTGTGTGTTTGTGTGCCCCTGCATAAGAGTACCGCTGCTGCTACCGTCTCCAAAACACCCCCGCTCACCCCCCCACCTCTTTCCTCCTGCCACCTGTGCGTGAACCGTTGACACTGTATGCAGGGCTGTGTATCTAATCCTATCCTGTGTGATACTGTATGCAGAGCTATGTATCTAATCCTATATTGTGTGATACTGTCTGCTGAGCTGTGTATCTAAT